>NC_035433.2:600000-819661 GCF_002127325.2 Helianthus annuus
TTTCGATTAAGTATGAGAAAGTTATGACAATATTCGTATACGGGGGGTTAAAAGCGTCAACGTTGAAATTTAAGACTTTTCGGTGAACGTATGAATAACCGGGGGCTTAACAAAAGTTGGTTTATGACTTGGGGTCCTTAAAAGTCAAGTTTGGGGGTCTATAGTGCAAGAAACCATGTTAAAAATGAGTTTAGAAGGACCAGAGACTGAAATTGCAATTTTTGAAACTTTGTAACCGGATCAGACCATTACACGGGGCGCGTAAGGTATCTATCGAACCTTACGCGGGCCGCCTGAGTTCCCCAGATGCTGAAAATAAGCACAGCTACCTGTACAGCCTGTTTAACCGACTTATGAAGGTTGTTTTTTATACCTGGAGCTGGTTTGATGGTTTTAAAAGGTCTAGGGACACTTGGAATGATCCCATAACATCTCTAGGCTTGTGTTTAATGATCTAAAGGCATCAAGAAACCTATATAAAGGCCTTAAGTTGTGTTCTTCATTTGCTCATTCACTTGGAAGTTCACAACTCACTTCTTGGAGGTTCCTAGAGCTCAACACTCATCCGTAGTGATCATTAGTCGTGCTTAGGACTATTGTAAGTATGCTTAACCTCCTTTAATTCAGTTTTGCTTAGTTTATTAGCATTTAGTCAAACCGTCGTAATTAAGATTTGACTTCGTTATTAATCTTAATTTCTCAGTCAAAATTCAAATTGAAAGTACCTATGAGTTGGTAATTATGTGGGCAATAAACCCTTAAAAGGGTATTCTCTGATTCCCACTCTAACTAGGTCAATTGTCGAGTCAAACTTGATTATAAAAAGTCAACAGGAAGCCTATTTTCAAATAAATGCATAATTAGCAATGTAAAGGCTATGCAACCTGTTTTATCATTAATATAACTTGGTAATTAATGTAAGAACATGTCTAAACATGTTCAACTCGACAATTTTCAGTTTAGGCTCGGTTCGGGACCGAAAGTCTCATAGTTTGACTTATGCTTTGACTTTCAGGTCTGACCCGTTTGAGCATGGTTTAGGAATGCCTTAGAGGTTTAATAGGACCAAGTTACCTATAAGTATAACCCTCTGAGAATATACAACTTGGTTCATTAGTTATCCGATTCATATGCATATTTCCGTTAAATGCCTAAATGTTGACTATTATGCCCATATGACCTTAAAACGTGAATTTTGAAAATGTAAAAGAGTAGACATCTTAGTTACTGATTTATAAACTTGTACCTAAAATTTTACATCAGTTTGAGGTCTAGATTAAGAGTTACGCTCAATAGCGTAATTAGAAAACTTTTTAGTAATTAAATGGCGTAATTAGCATATAGCCTACCTAAACCCAATTTTTGATACCAAACTTTATACCTACTGATATAAAATAATATTTTGGGATTTTTGGAGATTTTTATTTATTTTTAGGCTGATCATAACCTAGAGTTCTAAGCTTAATTCGGTAGTTGTCGGTTTTGCCCTTTTAGGCTATAAAATGAGTTTTACCAAACCTTTTGACCCCAAACCTTTTTCTAATGATCTAATATGATAAATAAGTTGTTTTGAGCCTTCTGGAATAATAAAAATATCAGCTTTCCTTTGAAAAAACGGAAATGGCTCCAAATCGCCTTTTTAAGCGTTTTTAACGCATAGTATGTATTAAAACCATTTTAGACATATAAGAGTTGATACCTACTGATTTTTTAAGTAAATTTTTATACTTTAGCAATAAGCAAAAGTTTTAAACTCAGAATTCCAGTTTTGACTTTTAAACCTTAGGTGAAATTACCAAAATGCCCTTTCGGTGTATAGTATGGTTAGAAATGATAAATTTCACATATAGGTTATACCCTACTGATATAACTTAGTAAATTAAGTATTTTTACTGATTACATCAGACCCGAAACTCAGTATTTTATTTAAACTCTTTTATAACCTTTTAAATGACCAAAATGCCCAAAATGCCCTTACGGGGCATAATTTAAGTTTAAATTCATATGGGGCATAATAGAAGATATCTTACTGATGTCACAACATATTCAAGGCATATTAACTTAGGAAACTTGTATATGACTCATTTGGTTACTCGTTACGTACTTTTCGCGTTCGGATCGGCTTATGTAACTAGTTTGCATATATTAGCCGAAACGGGTCAAACCATATCATTTTTGTCTCAAAATCCAGAATGTGTTTAAGTTACCCATATTAAACAAGCATGCAAGCTTGTTGGGTCAAAACCACATTCTAAACCGGCCTTCGCTTTATCATGCGTTTGAACCGTGTCTTCCTTTTTAAAACTAACCGGTCTAAGTCTAAGCTTAATTAAAGACCCGTTAGGATTCTAATAGGTTATTAAAAACCTTCGTTCCAGATTAGGGGCCCAGTAAAAGCTACGTGCACTTGTTGTATTTGATTTATACTTTGCTCAGGTAAATACTCTTAACTTATTTTCCCTATACGGGCTTGGGATACGGTACTATAAGAGTACCGCTTGGTCGGGTGTATGTAGTCATTTAAATCGTATTTTGATTGATGTATTTACATAACCTGTTTGATATGTATTATTTGGTGTATGGCCCTTATGTCCCGGATATCCTTGGCATCATTCAAAGAAATGGCCACGACCTAAGCACGGGGTGTAGGCGTACACCTGACAGATGCATTATGTAAAAACTGGTATCCCACTTAAAGGAATCTACCTTGTGGGCATTATACCTGTGGCGTGTCAGTTAACTTAAGTCCGGCCTTATAAACCGGCCCTAATGGACGACAAATGAGTAAAACTGTATACAAGATTATTTTCAAATAATTGTCCCAAGTTATAAAAATATTTTTGCCGAAGTGCATTCAAATCAATTTTTAAACTCTTTTCAAAATGAGTCAGTTAAGTTGTATTTACCAGTGTAAACTGACGTGTTTTCCAAAAAGGCTAAGTGCAGGTACTATACGTAATAGGCTGGCTACTCCAGGCATCATTTCTCAAGTCTCGCAAGCTTTAGATGTCAAAGTCTGTTGAACAGTTTTCCTTTTTATTTGATCCGCCTGTGGATCTGTTTCGACTGTTTTGTGATACTTAAACATTACAATTTATTTAGTTGAAATAAATCTATCTTTTGCTTCCGCTGTGCATTTATTATTTGTGTTGTTTGACTATGATGATATCGACTACGTCACGATACTCCCCACCGGGCCCACCGGTAACACGTGGAAAATAGGGGTGTGACAGGTTGGTATTAGAGCCAACACTGAGTGAATTAAACACTAGCCTTTTGTGTTTAATCTCAGTTACACAGTTGCACATTCTCGAGTCTAGACAAAGAACATAGGATTAATCCTAATTCGTTTTATTCTCCTTTATTTGTTTCCTTTGTTATTTTTCTAATTAGCCCTTGCATGGGCAAGTCATTTTCAGTTAGAAGACCCATTTAGGGCAACCATTTCTATTATAATATCATTCCTTTTTATAAGATCTACCATTATGATAAAATGGCAAAATCTATGAGGACAAGACCTAGCCATGTGTCACCTTAAGACAGGGCCAAGATGGTAGTTCCTCAATTAGATTCAGATCCTTGTTAACATCTCAATTTAGGATTGCTCTGCGTTTGAATATTAAAAAGAATCTTAAAGGTAAAACCTAGCCTAAATGTCGTCGCAGACATGGCCAAGATGGTAAAACCTATTCAAAAGATTCAAATCCTTGTTAAACATCTGAAAGCATATTAACATGCTTGACAAATGTAATTTGATAAAATCACATAAGTCATTCTTGAAAAGGGTTATTCTAAAATCCCTTATTTAAATAATCATCCCCTAAGGATGAAGTGCCCACGGGCTATAATTAACGTCCTCTGGGACTAAAGACAGTGGTAGCCTACAACTCCCTGTCAGGAAAAGGTAATGAACTTTGATTCAACCTTAATACCTCGATTCTGTAAAATCCTGGTTTAATAATTAAATCTGTCTACGTGACTAGGCCTTTTTGTGCTATTATTAACTTATAATTAGGGTTATGATAAAGATCCTGAATAATTATTAACTAGAATGTGTGTTAAAAACCATGGTTAATAAATCATTTAAAACGATAGAACTGTATAAGCCTCCGTATAAACCTTGTCCTTATTTTCTTTTATGTAGCAATTAAAGCTACATGGCTAGGTCGGAGGAAGTAAACAGTCATCCCCTGGAAAACCACGATGATGATAGGGTTAATATAACCAGAGGAGAGCTCCGTACACTGATTGATACAGCTGTATCTAAAGCTATAAAGGAGCAATTCAAGGAGGTTAGTGAGACGCATAGTAGAACTTCTTCAGTACCCCACTCTAAGTCTGTTCCTAAGACTCATTCTGAAGCTCACAGCAAGCCACTCTCTAAGAAAGATGAACCCAAGAAAGAGAATGTTGAACATTCCTCAAACCAACACAGTATTCCATCCAAGAGGATAGTTTTCGATGATGGAGCGCGTACCAAGTCATGTACTTATAAGTACTTTGTTTCCTGCAAACCCCGGGATTTCACTGGGGAGAAAGGGGCAATAGATTGTATGACTTGGTTAGATGAAATGGACACTGTTGTTGATATCAGCGGTTGTGCTGAAAGGGATATAGTGAAGTATGTATCCCAATCGTTCAAGGGAGAGGCACTGGCATGGTGGAAGTCTCTCATTCAAGTTGCTGGAAAGATCCCACTCTATAATATGTCATGGGAACAGTTTGTAGTCCTCATTAAGGAGAATTATTGCCCTCAGCATGAGGTTGAAAGGATTGAATCAGATTTCTTATCGTTGGAGATGAAGAATTTAGATTGTCAAGCTTACCTCACCAGTTTCAATACCATGTCTAGGTTGGTTCCATATCTGGTAACCCCAGAACCCAAGAGAATTGCTCGCTTCATTGGAGGATTAGCCCCAGAGATCAAAGCCAGTGTTACGCTTCAAGACCTGCTACTTTTAGATCAGCAGCTGATCTATCCTTGTCGCTCACCTTAGATGCGGTTAGGCTAAGATCGCTCAAGAACTCTGAAAAGAGTAAGAGGAAGCGTGAGGATGATACCTCACGAAGGTCTAAGAAGAAGCACAAAGGTAACACGGACCACAAGAAAGAATCTGGGTCCAACAAAGGTAATCAGCGGTCAGAAGAAAAGCCAAAGTGCATGACTTGCCAAAAACGTCACTTTGGAAAATGCAGGCTTGAGACCAAGTCTCAATCAGGATCACCTGCATGTGGGTTATGCAAGTCTAAAGAGCACAAGACTATTGACTGCAAGAGGATTAAAGATGCTACGGCTGCAATGAGAAAGGGCACATTAAGACCAATTGCCCTAAATACGCCAAGAAGCCTGAGGAAGCCAAGAAGACCAATGCTAGGGTCTTCCAGATGAATGCACATGAGGCTATCCAGGACGACAACGTGATCACAGGTACCTTCCTCATTAATGATGTTTATGCAAGAGTACTTTTTGATTCAGGAGCTGATAAGTCATTCGTAGATGATAAGTTCTGTAAGTTGCTGAATTTACCTGTTAGAACCTTAAGTGTGAAATATGAGGTGGAATTAGCTGATGGTACCTTAGAAACCGCCTCAACCGTTTTAGATGGATATTTTATATCCATTAGGAACCACTCTTTTCCTATGTCTTTGCTTCCTTTGAAGTTAGCCGGGTTTGATATAGTACTAGGCATGGATTGGTTATCGCATAACCAAGCCCAGATCGTTTGCAATAAGAAGCAAGTGATAGTCAAGACTCCATCTGGTGAGTCACTTACCATTCAAGGAGATACCCGGTACGGACTGCCTGAGCAAGTGTCTATGCTCAAGGCATCTAGATGTCTGAAGAAGGGTTGTGTCATTTATATGGCACAAGTGACTATTGATGAGCAGAAGCCCAAGATTGAAAATATTCCAGTCATTTCTGAGTACCCTGAAGTATTCCCTGAAGAACTACCTGGTTTACCACCACATAGGCAAGTAGAATTCAGAATCGACATCATCCCTGGAGCAGCGCCCGTTGCAAGAGCACCTTATAGGTTAGCACCAACAGAGATGAAGGAATTGAGGACGCAGCTAGATGATTTATTAGCCAAAGGTTTTATTAGACCTAGTTCGTCTCCTTAGGGAGCGCCAATTTTGTTTGTCAAGAAGAAGGATGGATCAATGCGTCTGTGCATTGATTACCGTGAGCTTAATAAGGTCACTATCAAGAATAGGT
This sequence comes from Helianthus annuus, assembly GCF_002127325.2. Taxonomy (NCBI): domain Eukaryota; kingdom Viridiplantae; phylum Streptophyta; class Magnoliopsida; order Asterales; family Asteraceae; genus Helianthus; species Helianthus annuus. The sequence continues at coordinate 606,218 of NC_035433.2, forward strand.
ATCCGTTGCCCAGGATCGACGATCTGTTCGATCAATTGCAAGGAGCAAGCTACTTTTCTAAGATCGATTTGAGGTCAGGCTATCATCAATTGAAAGTTAAGGATGAAGATGTACACAAGACTGCATTTAGGACTCGTTATGGTCATTACGAGTTCCTAGTGATGCCTTTTGGGCTCACTAATGCACCTGCCGCATTCATGGATCTTATGAATCGCGTCTGCAAACCTTATTTGGATAAGTTCGTCATTGTCTTCATCGATGACATTCTCATCTACTCGAAGAGTCAAGCTGACCACGAGAAGCACCTACGATGTATTCTGAAACTACTTCAGCAGGAAAAGCTTTATGCCAAGTTCTCGAAGTGTGAATTTTGGCTTCGTGAAGTCCAATTTCTTGGACATGTGGTCAGTGAGCGTGGTATCCAAGTAGATCCCGCTAAAATTGAAGCTATTATGAACTGGCAAGAGCCAAAGACGCCTACGGAGATTCGCAGCTTTCTAGGACTGGCAGGATACTATAGGCGATTTATTGAAAACTTCTCAAGAATTGCAGCACCCCTGACTCTTCTCACCCGCAAGAGTAGCAAGTTTGATTGGGGGCCTAAGCAGCAAGAGTCTTTCGACATTCTGAAGCAGAAGTTAAGCAACGCTCCAGTGTTGACGTTACCTGAAGGTATTGATGAGTTTGTAGTATATTGTGATGCATCACACACCGGGATGGGATGTGTGCTTATGCAGAAAGGCAAGGTCATTGCCTATGCTTCACGCCAGTTAAAAGTGCACGAGAAGAATTACACCACCCATGACTTGGAGTTGGGTGCCGTTGTATTCGCACTAAAACTATGGAGGCATTACTTGTATGGAACTAAGTGTGTGATCTATTCTGATCACAAGAGCCTTCAACATTTGTTCAATCAGGAGGACTTAAATATGAGACAACGACGTTGGATGGAAACTTTGAATGATTATGATTGTGAGATAAGATACCATCCAGGCAAGGCAAATGTGGTTGCCGATGCCTTAAGTAGGAAGGAGAGGGTAAAGCCTATAAGAATCAATGCCAAGAGCATTGAGATAAAGAATAGTTTGAATGAAAGGTTGTTAGCTGCGCAGAAGGAAGCTGTGCTAGAAGCTAACTACCCTGATGAAAAGCTAGGAGTAACTGAGGAGCAGTTATCCTATGGCAAGGACGGAATCCTAAGGTTAAATGGACGAATATGGGTTCCAGTTTATGGAGGACTTCGGGATGCTATCCTCCAGGAAGCCCACAGTTCCAAATATTCCGTTCATCCTGGAGCTGATAAAATGTACCAGGATTTGAAGGAAAACTATTGGTGGATAGGCTTGAAGAAGTCTATAGCTGCCTATGTAGCTAAATGTTTGACGTGCGCACAAGTCAAGGCTGAACATCAGAAGCCGTCAGGTTTGCTACAACAGCCTGAAATTCCCACTTGGAAATGGGAAATGGTAAGAATGGATTTCATTACCAAGTTGCCTAAGACAAAGAAAGGAAATGATACTATTTGGGTGATAGTAGATAGACTGACTAAGTCAGCACATTTCCTACCCATTAAGGAAACTTACAGTTCAGACATGTTAGCCCAACTATACGTCGATAAGATTGTATCTCTGCATGGAGTACCAGTGGCTATTATCTCGGACAGAGATACCAGATACACGTCGCACTTTTGGAAAAGTTTCCAACAATCTTTGGGCACGCGCTTAAACTTCAGTACGGCTTACCATCCTCAGACGGATGGGCAGAGTGAGCGTACCATTCAAACTCTAGAAGACATGCTACGTGCATGTGTAATTGATTTAGGAGGTAGCTGGGATAAGCACCTACCATTGGTCGAGTTCTCCTATAACAATAGCTACCATACAAGCATTCAGGCTGCGCCTTTTGAGGCATTATATGGTAGGAAATGCAGAACGCCCATTTGTTGGGCAGAAGTAGGAGAAACTCAATTATCAGGACCTGACCTAGTCTTCTAAACGACGGACAAGATTGTCCGGATTCGTGACCGCCTGAAAGCTGCCAGGGATAGGCGGAAGAGTTATGCTGATAAAAGGCGAAAACCTCTAAAGTTTGAAGTTGGTGATAAAGTTTTGCTCAAAGTATCACCCTGGAAGGGAGTGATGCGATTTGGTAAGAAAGGTAAGTTAAGCCCAAGGTATATAGGTCCATTCGAGATCATCGAATGTGTTGGATCAGTGGCTTACAAGTTAAACTTACCTGAAGAGCTCAGTGGTATTCACAATGTGTTCCACATCTGTAATCTGAAGAAATGCCTAGTTGATGAATCACTAGCCATACCGCATACAGATGTGCATATAAATGAGAGCTTGAAATTTGTCAAAAAACCTTTGTCGATTGAGGATCGACAGGTTAAGAAGCTTCGAAGGAAGCATGTACCTATTGTAAAGGTTAAATGGGATGCCCGCAGAGGTCCCGAGTACACGTGGAATGTAGAATCCACAATGAAAGAAAAGTACCCTCATTTGTTTCAGTAAATCTCGAGGTCGAGATTTCTTTTAAGGGGGTGAGGATGTAACACCTCGAAAATTCATGTCCAATAATGTATTGACACGTGTCATGAGCTTTGAACGTGTAAAAGATTTCTTACGAAGGACTAAAGTTGACAAACAAGGAAAGTATGTGAATATAAGGGTTCAAAATATCAACAATGAATAAATATACTTTAAAATAGCCCTACAAGATGTTTATACCCTTAAACGAATGAATCATGGATCATACGAAGCGAATTGTGAAAGAAAGTGAGGAATTACAAACTACAGGGGTTAAAAGTGTCAACATGTTTAAAGTATACCTCTGAGTGACCTCTTAGCAAACCCGACGCTTTGTAATAATAAATTATACTCACTAGAATGTGTGATAAAAATTTCACAAGGTTTCGATTAAGTATGAGAAAGTTATGACAATATTCGTATACGAGGGGTTAAAAGCGTCAACGTTGAAATTTAAGACTTTTTGGTGAACGTATGAATAACCCGGGACTTAACAAAAGTTAGTTTATGACTTGGGGTCCTTAAAAGTCAAGTTTGGGGGTTTATAGTGCAAGAACCATGTCAAAAATGAGTTTAGAAGGACCAGGGACTGAAATTGCAATTTTTGAAACTTTGTAACCGGATCAGACCATTACACGGGGCGCGTAAGGTATCTATGGAACCTTACGCGGGCCGCCTGAGTTCCCCAGATGCTGATAATAAGCACAGCTACCTGTACAGCCTGTTTAACCGACTTATGAAGGTTGTTTTTTATACCTGGAGCTGGTTTGATGGTTTTAAAAGGTCTAGGGACACTTGGAATGATCCCATAACATCTCTAGGCTTGTGTTTAATGATCTAAAGGCATCAAGAAACCTATATAAAGGCCTTAAGTTGTGTTCTTCATTTGCTCATTCACTTGGAAGTTCACAACTCACTTCTTGGAGGTTCCTGGAGCTCAACACTCATCCATAGTGATCGTTAGTCGTGCTTAGGACTATTGTAAGTATGCTTAAACTCCATTAATTCAGTTTTGCTTAGTTTATTAGCATTTAGTCAAACCGTCGTAATTAAGATTTGACTTCGTCATTAATCTTAATTTCTTCAGTCAAAATTCAAATTGAAAGTACCTATGAGTTGGTAATTATGTGGGCAATAAACCCTTAAAAGGGTATTCTCTGATTCCCACTCTAACTAGGTCAATCGTCGAGTCAAACTTGATTATAAAAAGTCAACAGGAAGCCTATTTTCAAATAAATGCATAATTAGCAATGTAAAGGCTATGCAACCTGTTTTATCATTAATATAACTTAGTATTTAATGTAAGAACATGTCTAAACATGTTCAACTCGACAATTTTCAGTTTAGGCTCGGTTCGGGACCGAAAGTCTCATAGTTTGACTTATGCTTTGACTTTCAGTTCTGACCCGTTTGAGCATGGTTTAGGAATGCCTTAGAGGTTTAATAGGACCAATTTACCTATAAGTATAACCCTCTGAGATTATACAACTTGGTTCATTAGTTATCCGATTCATATGCATATTTCCGTTAAATGCCTAAATGTTGACTATTATGCCCATATGACCTTAAAACGTGAATTTTGAAAATGTAAAACAGTAGACACCTTAGTTACTGAGTTATAAACTTGTACCTAAAATTTTACATCAGTTTGAGGTCTAGATTAAGAGTTACGCTCAATAGCGTAATTAGAAAACTTTTTAGTAATTAAATGGCGTAATTAGCATATAGCCTACCTAAACCCAATTTTTGATACCAAACTTTATACCTACTGATATAAAATAATATTTTGGGATTTCTGGAGATTTTTATTTATTTTTAGGCTGATCATAACCTAGAGTTCTAAGCTTAATTCGATAGTTGTCGGTTTTGCCCTTTTAGGCTATAAAATGAGTTTTACCAAACCTTTTGACCCCAAACCTTTTTCTACTGATCTAATATGATAAATAAGTTGTTTTGAGCCTTCTGGAATAATAAAAATATCAGTTTTCCTTTGAAAAAACGGAAATGGCTCCAAATCGCCTTTTTAAGCGTTTTTAACGCATAGTATGTATTAAAACCATTTTACACATATAAGACTTGATACCTACTGATGTTTTAAGTAAATTTTTATACTTTAGCAATAAGCAAAAGTTTTAAACTCAGAATGTAACACCTCGTAATTTTGCGTCCAATAATGTATTGACACGTGTCATAGGTTTACACGTGGTAATAAATACTAAATAAGGACTAATGTTTACAAACATTGAAAGTATGTGAATCCGAGGGTTCAAAATGTCAACGAGGGATAAATATACTGCATAGTAACCCAAAATGATGCTCGTACCTTCAAACGAATAAATCATGGATCGTACGGATCGAAATATGGAAGAAAGTGAGAGATTACAAACTACGGGGGTTAGATGTGTCAACATGGATTGCCTGCACAAGTATCTATGCTAAAGGCATCCAGATGTTTGAAGAAAGGATGTTTCATTTATATGGCACAGGTGACTATTGGTGAGGAGAAACCCAAGATTGAAGACATCCCAGTCATCTCTGACTATCCTGAAGTTTTCCGGGAAGAACTACCTGGTTTGCCACCAGATAGGCAAGTGGAATTCAGTATCGACATCATTCCAGGAGCCGCGCCTATTGCGAGAGCACCTCATAGATTGGCACCCACGGAAATGAAAGAATTGAGGACACAGCTAGATGATCTGCTAGCCAAAAGTTTTGTTAGACCAAGTTTGTCTCCTTGGGGAGCACCAATCCTGTTCGTCAAGAAGAAAGATGGTTCGATGCGTCTATGCATCGATTACCGTGAGCTGAATAAAGTTACAATCAAGAATAGGTATCCTTTGCCCAGGATCGACGATCTGTTCGATCAGTTGCAAGGAGCAAGCTACTTTTCCAAGATTGACCTAAGGTCAGGGTACCATCAATTGAAGGTTAAAGACGAAGATGTGCACAAGACTGCATTTAGGACTCGATATGGTCACTTCGAGTTCCTGGTGATGCCTTTTGGGCTCACTAATGCACCTGCCGCATTCATGGATCTCATGAATCGTGTCTGCAAGCCGTATTTGGATAAATTTGTCATTGTCTTCATCGATGACATCCTCATCTACTCCAAAAGTCAAGCTGACCACGAGAAGCATCTTCGATGTATTCTTAAGTTGCTTCATCAAGAAAAGCTTTATGCCAAATTCTCTAAATGTGAATTTTGGCTACGAGAAGTCCAATTCCTTGGACATGTAGTCAGCGAGCGTGGTATCCAGGTGGATCCCGCCAAAGTTGAAGCCGTCATGAGTTGGCAGGAGCCGAAGACACCTACGGAGATTCGCAGTTTCCTAGGTCTAGCAGGATACTACAGACGCTTCATCGAAAATTTTTCAAGAATTGTTGCACCCCTAACTTCTTTAACTAGAAAGAGTATAAAGTTTAATTGGGGCCCTAAGCAGCAAGAAGCTTTTGATATCCTCAAATAAAAGCTGAGCAATGCTCCATTGTTGACATTGCCGGAAGGAATGGAAGAATTTGTCGTATATTATGATGCATCGCACACCGGTATGGGTTGTGTGCTTATGCAGAGGGGCAAGGTGATTGCCTATGCGTCACGACAATTAAAAGTGCATGAAAAGAACTACACCACCCATGACTTGGAGTTGGGTGTTGTTGTATTTGCACTAAAGCTTTGGAGGCATTACTTGTATGGCATTAAATTTGTGATCTATTCTGATCACAAAAGCCTTCAGCATCTGTTCAATCAGAAAGATTTGAATATGAGGCAGCGACGTTGGATGGAAACTCTGAACGATTATGACTGTGAAATAAGATACCATCCAGGCAAGGCCAACGTAGTCGCAGACGCCTTTAGCAGAAAAGAAAGAGTGAAACCAATAAGGATCAATGCCAAGAGCATTGAAATCAAGAACAGTCTGAATGAGAGATTGTTAGCTGCACAGAAAGAAGCTGTGTCAGAAGCTAACTATCGTAACGAAAAGCTAGGAGTAACTGAAGAGCAGTTATCCTATGGCAAAGACGGAATTCTGAGATTGAATGGAAGAATATGGGTTCCTGTTTATGGAGGTCTTCGTGACGTTATCCTTCAGGAAGCCCACAGTTCACGATATTCCATTCATCCTGGAGCTGATAAAATGTACCAGGACTTGAAGGCAAACTTTTGGTGGATAGGCTTGAAGAAGTCTATAGCCACCTACGTAGCAAAGTGTTTGACTTGTGCGCAAGTAAAAGCTGAACATCAAAAGCCGTCGGGCTTGTTACAACAGCCTGAACTTCCCGAGTGGAAATGGGAAATGGTGACGATGGATTTCATCACCAAGTTGCCAAAGACAAAGAAGGTAAACGATACAATATGGGTAATAGTTAATAGACTGACCAAGTCAGCACATTTCCTACCCATAAAGGAGACTCATAGCTCCGATATACTAGCCCAGCTATTTGTAGATAAGATTGTAGCCCTTCATGGCGTGCTTGTGTCTATCATCTCTGATAGAGATACCAGATACACATCACACTTTTTGAAAAGTTTTCAACAATCTTTGGGCACACGTTTGAATTTCAGTACGGCTTACCACCCTCAGACAGATGGACAGAGTGAGCGTACAATCCAAACGTTGGAAGACATGCTTCGTGCATGTGCGATCGACTTAGGTGGTAGTTGGGATAACCACCTACCATTGGTCGAGTTCTCCTATAACAACAACTACCATACGAGCATTAAGGCTGCACCTTTTGAAGCCTATATGGTAGAAAGTGTAGAACGCCCGTTTGTTAGGAAGAAGTTGGAGATGTCCAGATGACAGAACCTGATATAATATTTGAAACAACGGACAAGATTGTCCAAATACGCGATCGATTGAAAGCTGCCCGAGATAGGCAGAAGAGTTACGCGGATTTGAAGCGTAAGCCTTTCAATTTCGAAGTAGGCGACAAGGTATTACTTAAGGTATCACCCTGGAAGGGGGTGATGCGATTCGGTAAGAAAGGCAAGTTAAGCCCGAGATATATTGGACCTTTCTGTGACACCCGTAACTTCGAGGTAAAACCGTTCGTTTCGCTTTCGTAAAATAATTATATACTTATCTTATTCGACGAATTAAATTTATACTTATATAATTTATAGTGTGCAAATGTGTAGTCGAAAGCAAATCCGTATTGTGTTGAACTGACCCGAAGCGTTTGAACCTAAGCACATGTCTCGTTTGTCGATTCAACCCACTCGCGTAACTCGAAACTTATGAGACCCGAACTATAGCATGAAGATTATACATGTGTATTAGTTGAATAATTGTATATTTATGTTAGTTGATTATATAATAATAATAATAATATCAAAACAACAATTCCTTTGTTGTACGCATGATTATCGGCCAACACTCTCAATTCCTTTGGGTTAGCAGCCAAAACCTTCATATGGGGCTCAAGCCCATATCGGATTCTATTCCTAATCCGTTACAAATTGTGAAATCCTTTTATTAGATAAAGTAAACTGCATGATAATTAAACATATATATATATATATCCTAACTTATTACTCCAACCCTAGCACATTCTCCTACCTGTTTTCGGCGAACGGCAGTAGATACCCTCCCCTCTTTATCAAAGTCTTAGATTCTTGTGCACTCTCTATTCCGGGTTTGGGGTGTCCAACAATAATACAAGTGCTTTATCTACCGAGCAAACCAAAGGTGAGTTCACACAGCCAAGGCATGGGTTCCCAGGGTGGGAATGGGTTGGATTATTTATTTGTGATTACCTAGCACATGGAACTTAGTTATATGATCCTCGGGTGAGGAAGGGTTATTGATACGATACAACTAGACTAATGGTACTAAATTGAACTGATCTTCGCACACACGCCAGGGTTGGCCGCGATATTATGACTAATCTTCGCACACATGCCTAGGAAGGCCGCGAACTATACTCTAAACTTCGCATACATGCCAGGGTGGCCGCGATAAAAACATACCTAGTCTAGAATATTTGGGAATATTTCCCCTAATCTTCGCATACATGCCTAGAGGGCCGCGATACGAACTAATACGATACATGACTTAACGAACGAACACAAGGCTTACTTTACTATTACTATTACTGAATTGTTTACTGTGAACTCGCTCAACTAGTTGTTGACTCTCCGCTGCATGCCTTGCAGGACCTTAGGTACTTATGGAGCTTGCACAAGGAGGAGCAGGTCGTTGTGGGATACGGATCGTAGACGTTATGATAAACAATTGAACTTATAACTTTACTTTGGGTTTTCATATTATGCTTCCGCTACTTAATTTACGTTTTGTTGAACATCAATCATGTCGTGATGAAATACATTAACTACTTTTAATATTAAATGCTATGTTCGATATGATTGGTGGCTTGATCCTGGTCAGTCACGCCTCCAAGCGGTGATACTCCGCATGTGGATTTTGGGGGTGTGACAGATTGGTATCAGAGCCATTGGTTATAGAGAACTAGGTTTTAATATGGAAAAACGTTTTATTAAAACCAGACTATAACTAGAATAGTGCTCTCAACGATCCACAACGACGCTTCGCTCCACGTGCAAGACTCAACACTTTAGATGGTATGGTCTATGTTTATGTTACCTACTTGTTAGTTACATTTGCATGGTGCGTTGTTTATGGTATGCTTTGTTAACGTAGTAGCATGATTGCCCTTATTTAGCCCTAGTGTGCTTGCTTTGACACTCAACTGTTTACTTTAAACTTGACAAATAGTGACCAAATTCTTTTCCTGTTTTCTCCTTACCTCGCTACGACAACTGTTTTATGCGTTCTTTCCTTACGAATGTCTCGACATGACGTCGCCGTTACAGCTAGAATTCAGATCTGACCCTCCGTACATTCGGATTGTACGTCAGCATTCACGAAGACCAGACCTGGCTCAAACGAACTCGGGTTTAGTAGGACTATGCCCACGCATACTTGTTGACGAACCCTATCACCTTTGCCTGTCATCGTCACCAGAAACGAAGCAGCCACAGTTACACGCGTTCGTCGTTTTGCAACTCGCAACCTTACCCACCAAACTCTGTTTTGAACAAATGATACACTCGCGCGACCGCGATGTAACGAACTTCCCTGTTGTGCCATGCCGCCATGCACCACTACTGGAAATGCCCCCAGAGAATAGATTAGATGATCGAATTTCTAGTTATTGTTTAACTCTTATTTTCACTCAACTCTTTGTATGAACCTCACTAATCCCCTGTTTCTTCGGCAACCAATTTAACGAAACACAAATATCCCCAGTTGTTCAAGGAAAGTGAGACCACTACGGAGGCTAAAGCTATTGCGGAATTTCGGGACGAAATTCCAAACCAACGCGGGAAGGATGTGACACCCCAGGAAAATCACGCCACTTAACTAGCTTCCTTAGTAACCACGTGCTAAATTTCGGGACGAAATTTCTTTCAAGTTGGGGATGATGTGACACCCGTAACTTCGAGGTAAAACCGTTCGTTTCGCTTTCGCAAAATAATTATATACTTATCTTATTCGACGAATTAAATTTATACTTATATAATTTATAGTGTGCAAATGTGTAGTCGAAAGCAAATCCGTATTGTGTTGAACTGACCCGAAGCGTTTGAACCTAAGCACATGTCTCGTTTGTCGATTCAACCCACTCGCGTAACTCGAAACTTATGAGACCCGAACTATAGCATGAAGATTATACATGTGTATTAGTTGAATAATTGTATATTTATGTTAGTTGATTATATAATAATAATAATAATATCAAAACAACAATTCCTTTGTTGTACGCATGATTATCGGCCAACACTCTCAATTCCTTTGGGTTAGCAGCAAAAACCTTCATATGGGGCTCAAGCCCATATCGGATTCTATTCCTAATCCGTTACAAATTGTGAAATCCTTTTATTAGATAAAGTAAACTGCATGATAATTAAACATATATATATATATATATCCTAACTTATTACTCCAACCCTAGCACATTCTCCTACCTGTTTTCGGCGAACGGCAGTAGATACCCTCCCCTCTTTATCAAAGTCTCAGATTCTTGTGCACTCTCTATTCCGGGTTTGGGGTGTCCAACAATAATACAAGTGCTTTATCTACCGAGCAAACCAAAGGTGAGTTCACACAGCCAAGGCATGGGTTCCCAGGGTGGGAATGGGTTGGATTATTTATTTGTGATTACCTAGCACATGGAACTTAGTTATATGATCCTCGGGTGAGGAAGGGTTATTGATACAATACAACTAGACTAATGGTACTAAATTGAACTGATCTTCGCACACACGCCAGGGTTGGCCGCGATATTATGACTAATCTTCGCACACATGCCTAGGAAGGCCGCGAACTATACTCTAAACTTCGCATACATGCCAGGGTGGCCGCGATACAAACATACCTAGTCTAGAATATTTGGGAATATTTCCCCTAATCTTCGCATACATGCCTAGAGGGCCGCGATACGAACTAATACGATACATGACTTAACGAACGAACACAAGGCTTACTTTACTATTACTATTACTGAATTGTTTACTGTGAACTCGCTCAACTAGTTGTTGACTCTCCGCTGCATGCCTTGCAGGACCTTAGGTACTTATGGAGCTTGCACAAGGAGGAGCAGGTCGTTGTGGGATACGGATCGTAGACGTTATGATAAACAATTGAACTTATAACTTTACTTTGGGTTTTCATATTATGCTTCCGCTACTTAATTTACGTTTTGTTGAACATCAATCATGTCGTGATGAAATACATTAACTACTTTTAATATTAAATGCTATGTTCGATATGATTGGTGGCTTGATCCTGGTCAGTCACGCCTCCAAGCGGTGATACTCCGCATGTGGATTTTGGGGGTGTGACACTTTCGAGGTAATCGAACGTGTCGGATCGGTTGCCTACAAATTAAACTTACCGGAAGAGCTCAGTGGTATCCACAATGTGTTTCACATCTGTAACTTGAAGAAGTGTTTCGCTGATGAATCACTGGTTATACCGCATACAGATGTACACATCGACGAGAGCTTAAAGTTCGTTGAAAAACCTGTGTCGATCGAGGATCGACATGTTAAGAAGCTTCGCAAGAAGTATATACCAATTATGAAGTTAAAATGGGATGCCCGTAGAGGTCCCGAGTACACGTGGGAGGTAGAGTCCACGATGAAAGAAAAGTACCCTCATCTATTTCAATAAATCTCGAGGTCGAGATTTCTTTTAAGGGGGTGAGGATGTAACACCTCGTAATTTTGCTTCCAATAATGTATTGACACGTGTCATAGGTTTACACGTGGTAATAAATACTAAATAAGGACTAATGTTGACAAACATTGAAAGTATGTGAATCCGAGGGTTCAAAATGTCAACGAGGGATAAATATACTGTATAGTAACCCTAAATGATGCTCGTACCTTCAAACGAATAAATCATGGATCGTACGGAACGAAATATGGAAGAAAGTGAGAGATTACAAACTACAGGGGTTAGATGTGTCAACATGTTTAAGTTATACCTCTGAGTGACCCTTTAACGAACCCGAGACTTTGTAACAGTAAATTACGCTCACTAGAATGTACGATATAAATTTCGCAAGGTTCCGTTTTAAAACGAGAAAGTTATGATCAAATTCGTATACGAGGGGTTAAAGGCGTCAAACATAGAAAGTTATGACTTTTCGGGTAATAATAAATTAACCAAGGGTTAATAAGTTGGGTAAAAGCCACGGGGCCCTTATACGTAAATTAACGAGGCCCAAAACGCAAAGTTACCCCTTCGAATCGCCAAATGCCAGTGCAATAATTAAAAAGATTTGAAAATCTTGAAAAACAGGTCTTAGGCGGGCCACGTTAAAGAAACAAAGGATCTTACGCGGGCCGCGCTGACAGTATAGATATGGGCTCTGACATAAGGATTCAGGCGACTCGCGTAAGAGTTGATGTATCATTTACGCGGGTCGCGTCAGCCCCCCAAATACAGAAAAGTCGGACAGAAGCACTGTTTGCTGTTTTAACCGACTTATGTGCCATTATTGTGAGCATGGGCGCCCCCTAAATGTCCCCTAGCACTCAGGTACAGTTGTTGATCATCTAGAAACACTTGTAGCACTTGTTGTGAAAGATCTAAGGGCTATTGAACTCTATAAAAGGCCACTTTGTAACAACAAGTTCTTCACACCTTCAATCTGCTTCTTGATCACTTCTGGAGCTCAAGAACTCTCTCTTAGCATCCCTGATCGTGCATAGGACTCTTGTAGGTGTGCTCCACCCTTTCTTGGTTTAGTTTTTTGCTTAGTTTAGCTTAAAAGTCAATCTGTCGTAATTAACGATTGACTTAACGATAAATCACGAATGGTCCAGTGATTAATCAAAATAAAGGTAGTTATATGTTGGTAATCATGTGGGCTTTAAACCCCTAAAAGGGCACCCTCTGATTCCCACTCTGACTAGTCCAAATGTCGAGTCAAACTTGCTTAGAAAAAGTCAACAGAATGCTAACTTTCGATTTTATGCATAATCAGTAATGTAGATGGCGTGTAACCTGTTTTGACACTCATATAACATGATAATAAGTATTATAATTGGTCTAAGCTTGTTTGATCCGACCATTTACTGTTTTGACCCGGTTCGGAACCAAAAGTCGCAAAACTTTGACTTTTGCTTTGACTTCAGTTCTGACCCGTTATGGTATGATTTAGATATGCCTTAGGACTCTCTTAGGACCAGGTTACATGATGGTATAACCCTCTGTGACCGGTTCGTTGTTTGTCCGAGTCTTTCACACATTTCCGTTAAAAGCTCAAAAGTTGACCATAACGCCCTTTTTACTTTAAAACGAGAATTTTGGATATGTGAAAGGACAATAACCTTAGTTACTGATTTCTAAGCATGTCCCTAAAATTTCATGTCAATCCGAGGTCTAGAATAGGAATTATGCTAAATAGCGCAATTACGGAAACTTTAGTAATTAAACGGCGCATTTAGCGTAAAGCCTATCTAAACCCAAATTTCGACACCGAACCTTTTTACACACTGATGTAAGATAATATTTTGGGATTTTTTAAGATTTTTAATTATTTTTAACCTGCTCATAACCTGCGGTTATGGCATCGATTCGGTAAATACCGGATATACCCTTTTCGGACATAACTTGAGTTCTACATGGTATTTTGACCCGATTCCAGTTGCTACTGATTTTAAATAATAAATAGAGTATTTTGGACTTTATAAGCTGTTCGGAAAACTCAGATTTCCTGTAGAACTCGGAAACCTCTTTTATAATCTTTAAATAGACCGAAATACCCCTACGGGGCGTATTTTGGGATTAAACTCATTATGGGCCTAATGGAAGGTATCCTACTGATACCACAACCTCTTTAAAGCATATTATCTTAGGAAACGTGTGTAAGACTCTTACGGTTACCCGTTACGCCTTTTACGCGCACGGTTCGGTTTATGTAACTAGTTTACATAAACTAGCCGAAACGGGTCAAACCTTATCGTTTTTACTTCAAAATCCAGAGTGTGGTTATTATACCCATATAAAACAAGTCTTCAAACTTGTTGGGTCCAAACCACATTCCATTCCCGGTTTTCGCTTTTCACGCGACTAAACCGTATTTATCCTTTAAAACTGACCGGTCTAAGCTAAGGCTAAATTAAAGACCCGTTAGGATTCTAATAGGTTGTTATAAACCTTCGTTCCAGAATAGGAGACCAATAAAAGATACTTGCATTTGTTTATTGAGGTTATTACTTGCTCAGGTAAATACTTTTAACTTATTTTCCGTTATACGGGCTTGGGTTACGGTATATAAAAATACCGCTTGGTCGGGCAATTGACCCCAACTCATTAGTAGTTGGGTGTTTTCAATGTGACCCGTTTAAAAATTGGTTTTGTTGGCTTTACGCCTTTGGGAGCTTAATGACCATGTCCCGGATATCATTGGCATCATTTTACGAAATGGCCACGACCTCGACACGCGGGTGTAGGCGTACACCCGACAATGTGTCTATATTATTAAAGGTATAACCGTTGGTTTTCCCGCCACGGCTTTATGCTTTGTGGCGTGTCTATTAACCTTAAACCCGGCACGACCCGGGCGACCGAACGCATAGTGAACATGTAATTCTTTTACAAGATTAAATTTGATTAATTATCCCAAGTTATAAAGAGTTTGTGCCTTGTGCATTCAAATCAATTTTATTAAACATTTTTACAAAAGTGTCGGTTGAATGTATTTACCAGTGTAAACTGACGTATTTTCCCCAAAAAGATTAAATGCAGGTTCTGTACGAAATAGGCTGACCACTCCTTAGCATCGTTAGAGTCTCGCAAGCTTGGGATGCCACTATCTGTTGAACAATATTTCTATTTTTATTTTGATCCCCTGTGGATTTATTTCGACTACTTGTGATACTTGGATATTACATTCGATAGTTGAAACATATCTATCTTTATGCTTCCGCTGTGCATTTAAATATTGTGTGGTTTGACTATATTGTTGCCAAATACGTCACGGTAATCCCCCACCGGGCCCACCGGTGAAATACGTGGAAATCGGGGTGTGACACAGAATTCCAGTTTTGACTTTTAAACCTTAGGTGAAATTACCAAAATGCCCTTTCGGTGCATAGTATGGTTAGAAATGATAAATTTCACATATAGGTTATACCCTACTGATATAACTTAGTAAATTAAGTATTTTTACTGATTACATCAGACTCGAAACTCAGAATTTTATTTAAACTCTTTTATAACCTTTTAAATGACCAAAATGCCCTTACGGGGCTTAATTTGAGTTTAAATTCATATGGGGCATAATAGAAGATATCTTACTGATGTCACAACATATTCAAGGCATATTAACTTAGGAAACTTGTATATGACTCATTTGGTTACTCGTTACGCACTTTTCGCGTTCGGATCGACTTATGTAACTAGTTTGCATATATTAGCCGAAACGGATCAAACCGTATCATTTTTGTCTAAAAATCCAGAATGTGTTTAAGTTACCATATTAAACAAGCATGCAAGCTTGTCGGGTCAAAACCACATTCTAAACCGGTCTTCGCTTTATCATGCGTTTGAACCGTGTCTTCCTTTTTAAAACTAATCGGTCTAAGTCTAAGCTTAATTAAAGACCCGTTAGGATTCTAATAGGTTATTAAAAACCTTCGTTCCAGATTAGGAGCCCAGTAAAAGCTACGTGCACTTGCTGTATTTGATTTATACTTTGCTCAGGTAAATACTCTTAACTTATTTTCCCTATACGGGCTTGGGATACGGTACTATAAGAGTACCGCTTAGTCGGGTGTATGTAGTCATTTAAATCGTATTATGATTGATGTATTTACATAACCTGTTTGATATGTATTATTTGGTGTATGGCCCTTGGGGGTTAAATGACCATGTCCCGGATATCCTTGGCATCATTCAAAAAAATGGCCACGACCTAAGCACGGGGTGTAGGCGTACACCTGACAGATGCATTATGTAAAAACTGGTATCCCACTTAAAGGAATCTACCTTGTGGGCATTATACCTGTGGCGTGTCAGTTAACTTAAGTCCGGCCTTATAAACCGGCCCTAATGGACGACAAATGAGTAAAACTGTATACAAGATTATTTTCAAATAATTGTCCCAAGTTATAAAAATATTTTTGCCGAAGTGCATTCAAATCAATTTTTAAACTCTTTTCAAAATGAGTCAGTTAAGTTGTATTTACCAGTGTAAACTGAAGTATTTTCCAAAAAGGCTAAGTGCAGGTACTATACGTAATAGGCTGGCTACTCCAGGCATCATTACTCAAGTCTCGCAAGCTTTAGATGTCAATGTCTGTTGAACAGTTTTCCTTTTTATTTGATCCGCCTGTGGATCTGTTTCGACTGTTTTGTGATACTTAAACATTACAATTTATTCTGTTGAAATAAATCTATCTTTTGCTTCCGCTGTGCATTTATTATTTGTGTTGTTTGACTATGATGATATCAACTACGTCACGATACTCCCCACCGGTAACACGTGGAAAATAGGGGTGTGACAGATGTCGTGGTTTAGCAACTACCTTTTCGATGAATACTCTGATGAGTCCGTTGTTCCGGATTCTTACGAGAGAACCGCCCCCTGCTGTGCAGGCGGTGGCTCGAGACTTCGATCGGCGTTATAGAGACCCTGATGGAACTCTAGGCCCCCACCGCCAGGGGATCAGTAGCTTTAGTTTTTATTTTATATTAGAGATTCAGTTGTACTTTTGTATTAGACATTCAGTTGTACTTTTGTTTTGTATGTACAAATTTATTTTATATATATTTATGTAGTTGATCTTTTATTTACACGATTTTTGTTTCGATTGTTTGCGTTTATTTCATACATCTCTTTCGCAACTTATTGTACATTGTTTTAATTAAACATGTTCGTGTAATTTAACAAAATAAATTCGGTTAACATTTATAAAAACAATGCATAATGAAACGTACCTTAAAAACGATTGTTATAAATCAACTATAACCGGTACACTCACACTAAACGACCGTTATAAATCAAATTTAAATTATATATGTTTTTTTAAAAATAGAACAAAAATCTACAACTTTTCAACAAAAACACACAACCAAATACAACCAAACAACAAACCAACACCCCACTTTTTCTACCCAAAAACCAACAGTCACATCTAAGCGCAGCGCTTTGGCCAAAACGCAGCGCTTAGGTACCAAGTCAACAGACAATGTCTGACATGTTCAGTCTTTGTCTGTTAACTTTACACCAAAGCGCATCATTTCAATGTGTGCAAATAGTCAATGGGCGTGTGTAAATAGCCTGACCCATTTTAAAACCTTGTAAATGAATTAAACACCACTGGGGGCAATGATAAAATAATATAGGCTCTTAGGTGTAAATCCGTGGCTAGGATGGATTTGGGCACTAAAGAGATTATAGATATTACATTTTTAAATAAACACTAAAGAGATATCATATCATATCTATTAATATAGCAATGTAAAATACACATAAAAAAGCATTACCCTTATGCTTATTCTTCTTTTTTGTGGAAACAACCATTAAACTTGATAAACTAATAGTTTGGGTCTACTTTAAGTAGGTTTAACTTTTAATAAACAAAATCATAAGGGTTCTCATCTCAATAAATATGGAGGTGTTACAACACTGATAAAAAAATCTTTGTCATTGCTACAAAATGACTATGTCTTCTTGTACATTAATTTCCTACAAAAGAACAAACAAATGTTGACGGTTGTAGCTGAGATATGTGTTCAACACGCTTCCCTTAAAACAGATTATGCGCCTCTACTAAAGATGACGCGTCTATTTCCCAGTGTACAACAGCCGAAGCAGTATGTAATGCCGGAAATGGCTCACGCGCCCGAAGTTACAACAGCCGAAGCAGTATGTATTATGGTTATGTCTTTTTCTTGTAGTAACAAAAATGGAGTACAAAGCCTACTAATTGTACAAGAGTTAAGGATTAGTGAAAGGTTCCACTTAATTATTTACTTAATTAGAGACTTAAAAACTCTAATAAAACTAATTAAATGTCATCAAAAAGCTGTCCTTAAATATTTCTCTTTTACTCACAACATGAAGAATTTAAATAATATTTTTAATTTCACTAAATTATAAATTTATTAAATATCAATTCTCCAAAGTAACATATTGTGCTATAGCTATTGACGAATCTTAAAATGGTTAATATTAGATTTAACATAGTACGATCCTTTTATTTTAGATCTATCATATCTGCTATGATATTTGTATAAACAAAATGAAAATTAAAGAAGTCTTATTCATTATATATAAATTATTCCTCAAATACTTGGTGCTTAGAGATCATAAGGGCCAACATTTCAAAGATTACAATCATCGCGAATAAGTTACAAATACACAAAATGAACAAGAACTTTATTGACGTGGCATAATATGCATCACTGCTAAACTTTTGTTTTCTTTTTCAACATCTCCTCCTCACTGGATCCTATAAAAGGAAAATGATAAGAATTAGTTTTTTTTTTAACGGATTTTATATATACGCTAGCCGAAATGCTAGGAAAATATTACTAAGTCTTTCATCCATCCAATCACTGCTATACATCCAGACCATGATAAGAATTAGTGAATTGATATATTCTTAACAATAACAAAATATATCGATAAAACAAATTTAAATTGTTTTTCGTATAGGAACTTTGATAAAAGAAATAATCTAAAAGCTGCCTTTTTCTAAAAAAACAAATAATTTAATTTTTAGCTTTTATATAAAATATATCACATGCATCATGTACTACTTAAAAAAAATTCCACGTTAGCATAAACCTAAAATATAAAGAAGTTTCATTTACTAAAAAAATATGCGATGCAATTGTAAAAAATAATTTTATATTATACCTGTTGCAGTCTGTGGAGGGGCTGATCTTGTAGGGCAAGTTGACACCACATTTTCCAGGGAGACTAGCGGCGTTGTTGCCGCTAACGCCGCGGTAAGAGGACGAAGCACTCTTGAGACAGTTACAAATGGCCTTACGGTCAGCCGTGGTTCGAGCCTGGTTCCTAAGCCCTCTAATCCCATTGCAACACACAGGTGGCGGATTCCCACCATTCCTTAGGTACCCAAGGCATGGTGCTACTGAGCCCACAACTTGGCCACATGTCACCGCCTCCACCTCTGGCACAGTCACGGTTAGTAACACCACCAGCAACGCCACCATGCAGGATGCCTTAATAAACATCTTTGTCATTGCTACAAGTGAGGAGAGTTGATATGAAAGTAAATGCTTTGAATGTGGAATTAGAAGCATGTGAAGGTGGGGTTTATATAAGGAGACTAGGCAGTGACATCTTGGATTTTTCCAATGGACCAATTATTCAAACTTTGTTACTTTCCTCGAAAGATAATACTACATATACATATTTACATATATTTTCCTTTTTTTTTTTTTTTGGTACTGATATTTGCAATTAATAATTTCAGAAAATAAAACTTTTTATAGCTATGAGTTAGTGTAAATAATCGGTGATCACTATTCGTGTTTGTTCACATAAACACACACTTCAATCATATTGATGGAGGCTTAAATTCATGACATACGTGGAGAACCACTCATGTATAACTTCTCACGTTATTATAATGCACCTTCCTTATTATATACACACATTACGTTAGAATCTCGTATATTACACAGATTAAATAAATGTAATGTTACATAGTTAGTAATAAAAAGTTATGTCTCTAAAAATCTCGTGTATTTTATGGAGTAAATAAACTCATGTATTACATGAATTGTATAAACCCACACCGTGAGTGGGCTACGAGCGTGAGTTGAAACTTGATTAGGAAAATGAAATGGGATGAGCCAATTACATACTTACAGATGTCAATTGTTTTGTTTTTCTTTATAGTAATATTTCATATAGCAGTTAATTTGATTTTTAATTTGTTAGTTGTTTAAAAAAAATTATACAGTTCGGTCTTTGGTGATTAGTGGGGTGGTAACGTTTGGAAAATGATGTTAGTGGTCTATAGTTGACATAGAGTCAACCATATGTTGTAATCTTGTGTGATTGAAGTTTTTTTCTATTTAATTTATTATGTTTCTAAATTATGTTTTAGAGAAATCAGCTATACAGAAAGAACCCCTCTTTTAAATTTTTTATTCTATCAGCTTTTTAATTAAAAGAAACCCTCTTTTAAGGGTGTAAGGGGCACTCCCCTAAGAGGAGAGTTCCCTCTCTTACGCATAACCAATCCTCGTGTGTCACGTCAACTCCCCTCTTAAACTCCCCTCACACCCCAATTTGATGGCACCACTCCCCTATTAGGTGACTTGTTTTGTTATTAAAAAAAAAAAGAATTATTTGATTGGTTTGAGAAGAGGCTGGCCCACCATCACCCCCTCTCCTTCATCGGTGAGTATGCCCCGAGTCCACACCCCGAATTGGGTCACCGCAGGGATGGCGGCGGTGTTCCTGCTGGGGGAATTGGGTCACCGCGGCCACTCCCCGCTGGTGCCCCGTATACCCTAAAATTTATCAGTAAAAGAATTTCTATGCTTTATTCTTTTTATGTTTATTATTATTACTTTATTATTATTAGAGTAAACTGTAATTTTACCCCCTGAGGTTAGGGGTCATTGGCACCCTTACCCCCCCCCCCTAAGGAAATAATTGCAATTTTACCTCCCACTGTTAACTGTTATGTCGCAACATTACCCCCTAAACTCAAATTTGTTGACAGGTCAATAAAAGCATGGGAGAGTCAAAGGGCAAATAGGTAATTTCACGTTAATTAGCAGTTTATATATTATATAAGCCCTTAAACTAAACATAATCTCACAATCTTACCCCCTAAGCTTCTTCCATCCACTCCTTCTTCCATCCATCCGGCGATCCATCCTTCCACCTCCGGTGATCCATCCTTCCACCTCCACCACCGGCTTCCACCTCCACCACCTGTTTCCACCTCCACCACCGACTTCCACCTCCACCACATGTTTCCACCTCCACAACCGGCTTCCACCTCACCTCCACCACCGGCTTCCAACTAACAATGAGTGAAGAGAACCCCATCCTTCCACCTCCACCTCCGGCGACCACACCTCCGCCGATGCACCTGGTTTCCGGCGACAACAACCGTTCCTCCTTTTGGTCTCTGCTGTCAGGTATAAACCGATCTGTGTGAACAAGTTAAAAACAGGGGGTTATTGAAACATCCATCTTTATGTGTTTGCAGTGGACATGACGATTCGGTGGTCAGTCCGATCGATTGTGGTCTCAGTGGTGGTGAAAATGTGGGGCCGCCCTTTCCTACACTTCCAATTTCCCCCGCAGCAGGAAATGGTTGTGTAAAACTCTAATATATTAGGATGTTTTGGGTTAATATGTAGTGTAGTTGACTGTTAATGTGGGTTATATATTAGGATCTTTTGGTATGTTTGATTGTACAGGTTATATTTTGGTATGCTATTGACTGTTAAGTTGCTGCTATTTGGTTTGATCATAGAACAGAACAGGTTATGTTTGATCATAGAACAGGTTACTGTTAATGTGGGTTACTTTTGGTTATATTTGACTTTTAACTTGCTGCTGTTAAGTTGCTCTGCTGTTAAGTTGCATATCAGAAGCATTGACTGTATATTTGGTTGCTCTGCTGTTAATGTTAAGTTGCTGTTGTTAATGTTAAGTTGCTGCTGTTAAGCTCTGCTGTTAAGTTGCATATCAGAAGCATTGACTGTATATTTGGTTGCTCTGTTGTTAATGTTAAGTTGCTGCTGTTAATGTTAAGTTGTTGCTGTTAATGTTAAGTTGCTGTTGTTAACTTAGAAGCATTGCTGTTAAGTTGCTCTGCTGTTAATGTTGGTCATAGAACACATCAGAAGCATTGACTGTATATTTGGTTACTCTGCTGTTAAGTTGCTGCTGTGTGTAATGCAAATGCAAATGAGGCCTGTTTCTGATGCATTTGCATTCCAAAATCGCAATCGAGTAACATGCCTAAGCTGTGGCTGATGCAATTGAGGCCTTTATCAATGGTTTTAAGGTTGTTTCTGATGCAATTGAGGCCTTTATCAATGCAGTTTTAATGCTACTGATTTAGCAATAGTTCTGATGCATTTGCATTCCGAAATGCTTTTAAGCTGTGATATAACATGCCAGTTTTAAATTGTTACAACCTTGCATTCCAACCATGGATCCAACCATGATGCCAGGGGGTTTATATGGATGGTTGAATCGAATATGGATAGTGACGGGAAAGGTTTTGGAAGTTCCAGGGGGTAATTTTGCTTCTAAACACAAATTATAGGGGGTTATAAGAAAGGGTATTTTAGTAATTTACCCCAAGTCAACATATTTGATTCCAGGGGGTAAACATGCGACATAACAGCAAACGTTGGGGGTAAAATAAAAGGGTAAAATAGTCATTTCTGTCACACCCTTCTAGTAGCGGAAGCGTAATGTGTGTGACGTAAGAAAGGTAATCATTGCATCCAAATGTATTAACAACATGAACCAACAACGATGCCATAGATATATAGTTTTCAACAAAAGATTACAAGTTTTCAACAACGTTTGACATAACATAGTTCTAAGTTATTTACACAAAACAAAAGATAGTTTTTGACATAAAACATAGTGAGGTTTTGTCCCCTATATACCCATACGAAGTTGGGATATAAAAGACAAACCCTCCTAAAGTGGCCATCGTTGTCATTTGTTTTCCCGAATCCCATAGTGAATCACCGGCTCAAGACCTGTTTCCTGAAATACATGTAGTTTTAAAAAGTCAACAAAAAGTTGAGCGACTTCATGCAGTATGTGTTATCATGTGAAATCTCATAAATGTTATCTTGTAATCATGGTATGTTCTGATTCATTCGTGGAGTCTGTTAAGGATCTATCAGTGGGTAGCGAGCCCCCTGACATAATGTACCATAAGCAAATAACCAAACCAAGAACACTTTGTCATCATTGGGATCACAAAAGCACTCCAGGGTATACCAACCAGGAGTGGGGCGTGCCTCAAGCCCAATAGATCTACACCTTTTGCACCTTGGTCACTAAGTGATTAATGGTTACTAATGTTATCTCCCTACTTATGCACATTGATCATGTTATCTACTACTCCGTAACTAACATACCAATAGTTTTAGCATGTATTTCCCCTCGATGCTTTTGAAAACAAAACATTGAAAACAGTGAAAGGAGGGACATGAACTCACAAATTTGCGTTCCGTGTAATATGATATCGAAGTGAGCGTCTGTACGTGTCAATAACCTACATGTGTACTAATCTCGTTAGACACTAGGTCTTTCGGACCTCGTACAAGTTGTTCATCTTGAATTCTTTATTATGTTCTCGTTTGTCATCTTTGGAACAACTTTGTATTTTAGAGCGTTGATAGTTTACTCGCTCGATTGTTATGTGTATTCATGTATTCTATACGTATTGAATTATATGCGAACGGCTTCGAACTTATGTCATTGGGCTTATCCCACGTTTCATTGTTATTGGGCCTAGCCCTAGTTTTCTAGTTATTGGGCCTAGCCCTAGTTTTTAATGTCATTGGGCCTAGCCCTAGTTTTACTGTCATTGGGCCTAGCCCTAGTTTTACTGTCATTGGGCCTAGCCCTAGTTTTTAATGTCATTGGGCCTCGCCCTAGTTTTACTGTCATTGGGCCTAGCCCTAGTTTTTAAAGTCATTGGGCCTAGCCCTAGTTTTACTGTCATTGGGCCTAGCCCTAGTTTTAGTAATTTGGGTCTAGCCCAAATCTAATCCTAGTGAGTCCATTAAATATACTCTTGCAATTTTTACTAAAAATTCACCAAGCATGTAACTTAATAAGTTCGTTTTTCACATGAAAAATACTTGGTAATTTTTATAGTTTTCGACTTTCCGGATTCTTGTTTATCGGTCACTTATATATGTGCTCATTTTAACGTCTAAAATATGTTATTTTAGACTCGACTTTGTAGTAACTTGTTCACGATGTCGATATGCCCAATTTGTCGTCATCAAGTGTTATGTATTTCCGTTTCGACCATTCTATTTAATTGTCTGATTTTACTAGCATTTCTTGGTCCATGTAGGAACATGTATCTATATTTATTTTGATCACCCTCTGGGTATCTAATACATACACATATATAGCACACATTACATGCACTTAGCAAGTTTCCAAAAATATATAATTTTTCTTACCAAAAATTATATTTACACATTGTTATATTTTTACTCAATTATTTTTGTAAAAATATAAGTTTAAGTTCATAAGAACTTCTTGAATATTTAAACCTTAAATATTTTCATCAAAGTTTCTATAATGACGTTTAAGACCACTAATCGCATTTAACCTTGCTAATCACCCTTTAATCCCTTCTTTAATCGCGATTAGATTTTTAGAAAAATTCGCCATTGTTTCCCCTAAACTATGACGTTTCCCACGTTTCAAAAACGTATCTAGTCTATGTTTAAGCCCATAATCATAATCAATTTCCAAATCAAGTTTCATTACACCAACTTTGCATGCATGATTTATACACTTTTCCTCCTTATTTCCATGGACTTTTATAAGTATCTGAGTAATTACACAAATAGGTCCTGTGGTTTATACATAATTTCGCCTTTGGGTACTAACTTTATTTTTTAACAGATTTAGGTTCTATGGTTTCAATTTTGTAACATCTTTGGGTACTAATACCAAAATTAGTTAATTAATGACTAAAATCCCTTGCATTTTTTTTAAGTTTATCAATGTAACACATTTGGATACTAACACCTAATTTTATTTAAGTTTAAATCAATTTTGCAAAATATATTTATTTTTTTTATTTTCATCTTTTTATTATATCTCTTAATGAATATAAAGTCTATTTATTTTTTTATTTTAATATTTTTACTAAATTTCTTATTTAACATAAAATCTACTTGTTACACCAGTATTTTTAAATAGATTTTTTAAATAAAATCTACTAGCTATATAGTTTTACGTAAATTAAATTTCTTACTAGTTTTAAATAATGTAAACCTTACTTGTTTTCAATTTTGGATATATATGATTGATAATAATAATAATAAATATCTTTCATGTAAAAAAAATTAAGCCATTTTTAACTTGTTTTTTTTGTTCATTTACATTTTACTATTTTAGAAAGATATTTAATTTGCATAAAATCTACTAGTTGCACCAGTAAAATCTACTAGCTATATAGTTTTATGTAATTAAATATCTTTTTTTTTTTTTTTACAAAAAACGAGTTAAGAAAAGGCTTAAATTTTTTTAGTTTTATCTAAAATACCTAGCTATATAGTTTTATCTAAAATATCTAGCTATATAATTTTATGTAAATTAAATATCTTTCTAAAATAGTAAAATGTAAATGAAAAAAAAAACGAGTTAAAAAAAGGCTTAAATTTTTTTACATGAAAGATATTTATTATTATCAATCATTTCAATCCAAAATTGAAAACGAGTAAGGTTTACATTATTTAAAACGAGTAAGAAATTTAATTTACATAAAACTATATAGATAGTAGATTTTATTTAAAAAAAAATACTGGTGTAACAAATAGATTTTATGTTAAATAAGAAATTTAATAAAAATATGAAAATAAAAAAAATAAATAGAGTTTATGTTAATTAAGAGATATAATAAAAAGATAAAAAAAATAGATTTTGTAAAATTGATTTAAACTTAAATAAAATTAGGTGTTAGTACTCAAATGTGTTACATTGATAAACTTAAAAAAATGCAAGGGTATTTTAGTCATTAATTAACTAATTTTGGTGTTAGTACCCAAAGGTGTTACAAAATTGAAACCATATAACCTAAACCTGTTAAAAAATAAAGTTAGTACCTAAAGGCGAAATTAAGTATAAACCACAGGACCCATTTTTGTAATTAACTCTAAGTATATTTTTAACAACTTGGTTAAAAATAATGAAGTCTTCACATATTTGTTAGGACCTTAAAGACACCATTTTTATTATATTTTCTAATCAAAATCTCCTCTTTAAACCACTTTGTTTACTAAACTTTTAGGATGATCATAATAAAAATCATGGTGGTTATTCTTTATAAAACTCACCTATGTGTAATAAATTATTTTTAAGTTGTAGTAAAGTTCATGGATCATGTGGTTGATGATCTTGTTTAGATTTAAACATTACCATGTTTAAATCATCATTTATATTCTTAATCATACAAGATCACCCACTTAAACAACTTACTTTAACATAATCAACATAATTATGCTAACTAGCTAACACTAATCTAATAAATCAACACACAATATAATTATATTTAGTGTTTATTATGTTTGATATTAGGGTTTTTGGTTATGTTTATCTTTAATTTCAAGATCATCAACTTGTACTTCTAGTAAATACTAGTAATAAGAAGCTTAAATATGATGGTTTGAGAGCTTACAAATTTGCACAAGCCAAATAAGAATATTAAGAAAAGATCTAAGCTCCAACCAAGCTCCTAATGATCCTCCATGCTTAATCTATGTATAGATGATCTTGAAATGGCTAGAAAGGTGTAATTTAGGGTGCTTAATGAAACTTTATGGTGGGTTTGTGTAGGTTGTAAGGCTGCCGAAAGTTCAAGAAGAAGTAGGAGGGTTGTGCTTACTTCTTTGAGTGAAGAAACTTTATGGAAATGGTGGTGGTATGGAGTATAATTTTAAGTACTAATTTTTTTTCAACACCAAATCTCTAAACCATGCTATCTTATCTTCTAAATTTTCAAGCAATCCATTGAGGTGGGACCCCATATGATGACCGTATTTGGGGAAACTTTGCAAAGATTTTAGTATAGATATTTTTAGTATAGATAACTTTGCAAAGATTTTAGTATAGATATTTAGGGCAACTTTACATAAATAATACATATTTTTTTTAGTATAGATATTTAGGTTGTTATG
Source organism: Helianthus annuus (assembly GCF_002127325.2). Classification (NCBI taxonomy): domain Eukaryota; kingdom Viridiplantae; phylum Streptophyta; class Magnoliopsida; order Asterales; family Asteraceae; genus Helianthus; species Helianthus annuus. Next base: position 633,186 of record NC_035433.2, read on the forward strand.
TCAACAAGTTTATTTAGGGTGTAATCTATGGTTTAGGGTGTTAATGATCTTAACTAGTTCATAAGAATAGTTGGTATTAGTTTCGGATAGTAAAAACACAACTAGTTTGCTCGTCGGTTCGATATCGGGTGATATACGAGAGGTGAAATATAGTACCGGGAGTGATGGTTTTAGTTTACCATCGATGCTATGGTGTTTATTCAAGGTGCTTACGACGCCAAAATATGGTTAACTAGTTCGCTAGACTAGTGTAAGTTGTATTTTGATACCTTAAATGCTTTCTGTTTAGGCGTCGGCTAGTTAACGGCACTTTTGCGTTGTACCGACGAAGCTTTGTCGCAAGTTGTTATTCTACCATCAAGCGATGCATGAAGTGATTCCGAGTCCCAAAATAAGCTTAATGTCACACCCCTATTTTCCACGTGTCACCGGTGGGCCCGGTGGGGGTTCCGTGACGTAGTTGATATCGTCATTGTCAAACATACAATATATAAATGCACAGCGGAAGCAAAGAAAGATTTATTTCAACTCAATAATATTGTAATATCCAAGTATCACAAAATAGTCGAAATAGATCCACAGGCGGATCCAAAAAAAAAACTTTATTTCAACAGACTTCAATGCATCCTAAGCTTGCGAGACTTCTACGGATGCTAAGGAGTGACCAGCCTATTACGCGTAGTACCTGCACTTAGCCTTCTTGGAAAATACGTCAGTTTACACTGGTAAATACAATTTAACTGACTCATTTTGAAAATGTTTAAAATTGATTTAAATGCCCGTGGCACAAAACTTTTTATAACTTGGGATAATTATTTGCTTAATAATCTTGTAAAAGAATTACATGTCTGTTATGCGTTCAGTTGCCCGGGTCGTGCTGGGTTAAAGATTAATAGACACACCACTTAATATAATTCCGCCGCGAGACTTCTCTCGACCGACGATTATACTTTATTGAAATGCACTACGGGTGTATGCCTACACCCGTGTGCTAAGGTCGTGGCCATTCTTTGAATGATGCCAAAGATATCCGGGACATGGTCATAAAACCCCCAAAGGCGTTAAACAAACAAAACAGCATTTTTAAACGGGTTAATTTGACAACACTTAGCCACCAACTGGTTAAGGTCAATTCCCCGACCAAGCGGTATTTTATATACCGTACCCCAAGCCCGTATAGGGAAAATAAGTTAAACGTATTTACCTGAGCAAAGTATAAATCAAAAATAGCGAGTGCACGTAGCTTTTACTGGGCTCCTAGATCTGGAAATTAAGGTTTTAATAACCTATTAGAATCCTAACGGGTCTTAAGCTTAGATCGGTTAGTTTTATATAAAGATTACGGTTTTAAACGCATGATAAAGCGAAAACCGTTTTACAATGTGGTTTTGACCCAACAAGCTTGCGTGCTTGTTTCACATTCTGGATTTTGAGACCGAAAAGATATGGTTTGACCCGTTTCGGCTAAAATGGGTAAACTAGTTACATAAGCCGATCCAAACGCGTAAAGTGCGTAACGAGTAACCATAAGAGTGTCTACTCTTTTACATTTTCAAAAATCACATTTTAAGGTCAAATGGGCATAATGGTCAACATATAAGCGATTAACGGAAACATGCACGTGAATAGGATATCTAATGAACCAAGTTGTATAATCTCAGAGAGTTATACTAACATGCAAATAGGTCCAAGAGAAGCTCTAAGGCAATCCTAATCTTGGCTTAAACGGGTCAGAACTGATAGTCAAAGCAATAGTCAAACTTTGCGACTTTCGGTTCCAAACCGAGCTTAAACTGAAAATTGTCGAGTTGAACATGTTGGAACATGTTCTTACATTAATTACCAAGTTATTTTAATGATCAAACAGGTTGCATGTATCCTACATTCCTAATTATGCATTAATTCGCAAATAACCTTTCTGTTGACTTTTTATAATCATCTTTGACTCGACAATTAACATAGTTAGAGTGGGATTCTGGAAATACCCTTTTAAGGGTTTATTACCCACATAATTACCTACTTAAAGGTATTTTTAATTCGGGATATTAGTGGGTAGTTATTGACTAATCCCGAAGTCAAACCTTAATTACGACGGTTTGACTTTTAGCTAATTAACCAAGCTAAAACGAATTAAGAAGGGTTAAGGACACTTACAAGAGTCATAATTATGCTTAGGGATCACTAAGAATGGTGCTTGCTGTCCAGAGAGCTCCAGAAGATGAGTTGTGAACTTCTTGTAAATGAATGCCCAAATGGTTACAACATGGAAGCTCTAATATAGTAAAATCAAGTCCCTTAGATGATGCCAAACAAGTCTACACTTGTTACCAGATGTTTACAGGTGCCCCTATGCATGAAAAACCATTGGAGGAACCTCTGGTATAAGAAAACAACCCATTTAAGTCGGTTAAACAGGCTTGACAGACACCTGCAGGTGTTTTCTGTCGCTGGCACCCTGACGCGGCCCGCATAAGCCTGTAAGGGGGGCTTACGCGGGTCGCCTGACCTGTCAGAACCAGCCAAACAAGTTTCATTCTTTGCATTTTTGGTCCCTGGTCCTTTGTAACGTGGTTTTAAGCTTCTAAATTGCCATTTTAGCCTTCTAACTTGATTTTTAAGGGCCTTGGGACTTTTACTAACTTGGTTAAGTCCTTGACTAACCTTGTAACCACTCATAAGGCCTTAGAATTCATTGTTGACGATTTTAACCCCTCGTACACGAATTTGATCATAACTTTCTCATACGATAACGAAACTTTATGAAATTTTAACCACATATTCTAGTGAGTATATTTTATCGTTACAAAGCTTTGGGTCTGCCAAAAGGTCACTCAGAGGTATACTTTGCACATGTTGACACATTTAGCCCCTGTAGTTTGTAATTCCCCACTTTCTTTCATATTTAGCTTCGTATGATCCATGATTTATTCGTTTGAAGGTATAAACATTGTGTGGGACTATTTTTGAATATAATTATCCATCATTGACACTTTGGACCCTTATATTTACATAGTTTCCCCGTTTGTCAACTTTAGTCCCTTTAAAGTATTCTTTCTCACGTTCAGAGCTTATGACACGAGTTCATACATTATTGGACATAAATTTTCAAGGTGTTACATCCTCACCCCCTTAAAAGAAATCTCGACCTCGAGATTTATGGAAATAATTGAGGGTATTTCTCTTTCATTAAGGACTCTAACTCCCACGTATATTCAGGACCTCTACGGGCATCCCATTTCACCTTGACGATAGGCACAAGCTTTCTTCGAAACTTCTTTACCTGTCGATCCTCAATCGACACAGGTTTTTCCACAAATTTTAAGCTCTCGTCTATATGCACATCTGTGTGTGGTATGACTAGCGACTCGTCAGCTAGACACTTCTTCAGATTGCAGACGTGGAATACGTTATGAATACCGTCGAGCTCTTCAGGTAATTTTAACTTATAAGCCACTGATCCTACACATTCGATGATCTCGAATGGTCCTATATACCTTGGGCTTAACTTACCTTTCTTACCGAATCGCATCACCCCTTTCCAGGGCGATACCTTGAGCAAAACTTTATAGCCAACCTCAAACTTCAGAGGTTTTCGCCTTTTATCCGCATAGCTCTTCTGCCTATCTCGAGCAGCTTTTAGGCGGTCGCGAATCTGGACAATCTTGTCCGTTGTATCGAAGACTATGTCAGGACCTGATAATTGAGTATCCCCTACTTCTGCCCAATAAATGGGCGTTCTGCACTTCCTACCATACAGTGCCTCAAAAGGTGCAGCCTGAATGCTGGTATGGTAGCTATTATTGTAGGAGAACTCGACCAATGGTAGATGCCCGTCCCAACTACCTCCTAGATCAATTACACATGCACGCAGCATGTCTTCCAACGTTTGAATAGTACGCTCACTCTGCCCATCCGTTTGAGGATGGTAAGCCGTACTGAAATTCAATTGAGTGCCCAGAGACTGTTAGAAACTCTTCCAGAAATGAGACGTATATCTTGTATCTCTATCCGAGATAATAGCCACTGGTACTCCATGCAGATATACAATCTTATCAACGTACAGTTGGGCTAACATGTCAGAACTATAAGTCTCTTTAATGGGTAGGAAATGTGCTGACTTAGTCCGTCTATCAACTATGACCCATATAGTATCATTTCCCTTCGGCTTCTTAGGCAATTTGGTGATGAAATCCATCGTCACCATTTCCCATTTCCAAGTGGGAATCTTAGGCTGTTGTAGCAAACCTGACGGCTTCTGATGTTCAGCTTTAACTTTAGCACACGTCAAGCATTTAGCTACATAAGCAGCTATAGACTTTTTCAAGCCTATCCACCAATAATTTGCCTTTAAATCCTGGTACATCTTATCATCTCCAGGATGAACGGAATACTTGGAACTGTGGGCTTCCTTGAGGATAACATCTCGAAGTCCTCCATATACAGGAACCCATATTCGTCCATTCAATCTCAACATTCTGTCCTTATCGTAGGACAACTGTTCTTCAGTCACACCTAATTTTTCCTCAGGATAGTTAGCTTCCAACACAGCTTCCTTTTGTGCAGCTAACAACTTTTCATTCAAACTGTTCTTGATTTCAATGCTCTTAGCATTGATCCTTATCGGCTTCACTCTCTCCTTTCTACTTAAGGCATCAGCGACTACGTTTGCCTTTCCCGGATCGTATCTTATTTCACAGTCATAATCGTTCAGAGTTTCCATCCATCGCCGCTGCCTCATATTCAAATCCTTCTGATTGAACAAGTGCTGAAGGCTCTTGTGATCAGAGTAGATCACACATTTAGTCCCATACAGATAATGCCTCCAAAGCTTAAGTGCAAATACAACGGCACCCAATTCCAAGTCATGGGTGGTGTAATTCTTCTCGTGCACCTTTAGTTGACGTGAAGCATAGGCAATGACCTTGCCCTTTTGCATTAACACACAACCCATTCCGGTGTGTGATGCATCACAATATACCACAAATTCTTCAATACCTTCAGGTAAAGTCAGCACTGGAGCGTTACCCAACTTTTGCTTCAAGATATCAAACGATTCTTGTTGCTTAGACCCCCAGTTAAACTTAATATTCTTACGTGTTAACGAAGTTAAGGGCGCATCAATCCTTGAGAAATTTTCAATAAAACGCCTATAGTATCCAGCCAAACCTAGGAAACTACGAATCTCTGAAGGCGTCTTTGGCTCTTGCCAGTTCATAATAGCTTCTATCTTTGCGGGATCCACTTGAATTCCACGTTCACTCACAACATGTCCAAGGAACTAGACTTCGCGAAGCCAAAATTCACACTTTGAAAACTTGGCATAGAGCTTCTCTTGATGAAGCAATTTAAGAATGCATCGAAGATGCTTTTCATGGTCAGTTTGGCTCTTCGAGTAAATGAGGATGTCGTCGATGAAGACAATGACAAATTTATCTAAATAAGGCTTGCATACGCGATTCATGAGATCCATGAATGCGACAGGTGCGTTAGTGAGCCCAAAAGGCATCACTAGTAACTCGTAATGACCATAACGAGTCCTAAACGCGGTCTTATGTACATCCTCCTCCTTGACCTTCAATTGATGATAGCCTGACCTGAGATCTATCTTGGAAAAGTAGCTTGCTCCTTGCAACTGGTCAAACAGATCGTCGATCCTGGGCAAAGGATATCTGTTCTTGATAGTAACCTTATTAAGCTCACAGTAGTCGATGCATAAACGCATCGAGCCATATTTCTTCTTGACGAACAGAATTGGTGCTCCCCATGGAGACGAACTGGGTCTAATAAAACCTTTAGCTAGCAAGTCATCTAGCTGTGTCCTTAATTCCTTCATCTCTGTTGGTGCTAGCCTATAAGGTGCTCTAGCAACAGGTGCAGCTCCGGGGATGATGTCAATCCTAAATTCCACTTGCCTATCTGGTGGCAAACCAGGTAGTTCTTCCGGAAAAACCTCGGGATATTCAGAAATAACCGGAATATCTTCAATCCTAGGCTTTTTCTCGTCAATGGTTACCTGTGCCATATAAATGACACAGCCCTTCTTCAGACATCTGGATGCCTTGAGCATAGTCACTTGCTCAGGCAATCCATGTTGAGTGTCTCCCTGAATGGTGAGTGGCTCACCAGATGGAGTTTTGATCACTACCTGCTTCTTGTTGCACATTATCTGGGCTTGGTTATGCGATAACCAATCCATACCTATTACTATATCAAAGCCTGCTAGCTTAAAGGGTAACAAGGATAAAGGAAAAGAGTGGTTCCTAATGGATAGGACACATCCATCTAATACAGTCGAAACTGTTTCTATTGTTCCATCAGCTAATTCCACTTCATATTTCATACTTAGGGTTTTAACAGGTAATTTCAATAATTCACAGAACTTATTATCTACAAATGATCTATCCGCCCCAGAATCAAATAACACTCTTGCGTAGACATCATTAATGAGAAAAGTACCTGTTATGACATTGTCATCCTGAATAGCTTCCTTCGCATCCATGCGGAAGACCCTTGCATGGTCTTCTTTCCCTCCTCAGCCTTCTTTGCAAGTTTCGGGCAGTTGGGCCTAAGATGACCCTTCTCATTACAATTGAAGCATGTGGCATCCTTGAGTTTCTTACAGTCTAATGCCTTGTGATCTGGGGACTTGCAAATTCCACAAGCCTTTGGCTGGGACTGGGACTTTGACTCATACCTGCACCTCCCAAAATGGTGCCTCTTGGAAGTCTTGCACTTGGGTTTATCACCCGTCTGTTGATCTCCCTTCTTGGATCCCGACCCTTTCTTTTGGTCGTCATTTCCCTTGCGCTTCTTGTCTGAACGCCGCGAACCATCATCTTCGCGTTTTCTCTTCTCGGCATCAGCAGCTCTTAGCGACCTCTGTCTAACTGTGTCTAGTGTAAGGGACAGAGATATGTCAGCTACTGATCGAAATGTAGTGGGCCGAGAGGCCTTGACGCTTGCTTTTATTTCCGGGGCCAGACCCCCAATAAAACGGGCTATCCTCTTTGGTTCAGGCGTCACAAGATAAGGAACTAGCCTCGACAAGGTATTGAAACTTGTGAGATAAGCCTGGCAGTCTAGGTTCTTCATTACCAGAGATAGAAAATCCGACTCTATCCTTTCAACCTCATGCTGAGGGCAGTAGTTTTCCTTAATTAGGGTAACAAATTGTTCCCAAGACATGTTGTACAGAGGTACCTTTCCGGTGGCTTGAATCAACGACTTCCACCATGCTAGGGCTTCACCTTGAAAGACTGCGACACAAACTTCACAATGTCTTTTTCAGCACAACGACTTATATCTACCACCGTGTCCATTTCATCCAGCCAAGTCATACAGTCCACTGCCCCCTTCTCCCCAGTAAAATCCCGGGGTTTACAAGGCATGAAATATTTATACGTGCAACCTTTGGCACGTGGGGCATCATCAAACACAATCTTCTTGGAATGATCACCATTTTCATTTGAAGAATGTCTATCATCATCCTTCTTAGTCTCATCCTTCTTAGACTTGGGTTGGACAGAAGGTGGCTTGCTGTGAGACTCCGAATGAGTCTTAGACTTATTATGTGGTGTAGACAGGGTCCTACTATGGGTCCCACTATATTCACTGTATTGCCGTTCCAAGGCCTTTGTGACTGCATCATCAATAAGCGCTTTCAGCTCTGCGCCAATTAACTGTATCTTTTCATTCTCGTGGTTTTCCACCGGACGACTGTTCACCTCGTCCGACCTAGCCATGTAGCTTCAATTGCTACAAAAGGGATAATGGGCAAGGTTTTATTTAGAAGCTAATACAGTATTTTATATTCTATTAACCATGGTTTTGAATAACCATTGCTGGTTAATTTGTTAATTAATTATTTATGCAGGACCTTTATTATAATCCTGTATTACAATTAAGAATTAACATATAACTTAGTCACAAGGACAGTGTTAATTTATAACCCGGATTCTTACAGAATCAAGGTATTAGGGTCTGAATCACAGTTCATTGCCCTATTCTAGACAGTGAGTTGCAGGCTTCGACTGTCTCTTAGTCCCAGAGGAAATTAATTTATTACCCGTAGGCACTTCATCCCCAATGGATGGTTATATAAATACATGGAATTTTTAAATTAACCCAATTTAAAGATGGCCTGTGTGATTTATACTGCATCACAATTTGCCTGATATGCTAACATACTTACAGATGTTAACAAAGTTTTGGAATCTTTTAGACATGTTCTACCATCTTGGCCATGTCTGCGACGACACGTGGCTAGGTTTTACCCCTAAGATTCTCTTTTAATTTAACGCAGATCAATCCTAAGTTGAGACGTTAATTATGGATCTAAATCTAATTATGGAGATACCATCTTGGCCTTGTCTTAAAATGACATATGGCTAGGTCTTGTCCCTTTTTAGATTTTGCCATTTAATAAAAATGGTAGATCTTCTTTATTAGGAATGTCATTTTCATTTTACTTTTTATTTTAAGTTTATGCATATAAATAATAAACAATTATGAAAATTTAAATTCAACCATTCCATTAATAAAGATTTAAACAGTACAACATTTGCCCTAAACGGGACTTCTACAAAATAACATGCCCACACAGGGGCGAAAAATAAACAACAAACCCACGCAGGGGTTAACTAAAAGACATGCCCACGCAGGGGCAGAATACTGAAAGACAAGCCCGCGCGTGGGCTGAATACAGAAACAACAAGTCCACGCAGGGACTGATTACAACTAAACAAATAAATAACAAGGTCTTTAATGACCCCTTCTCTTGGACTTCCCCTTGAGCAAGTCTGACAGACCCTTAAAGAAGCCTCGGTTGCTTTCGCGGTCTTCACGAACCTCTTGTTCGACTTGGTTCAACCGGTCGAGAACCTCCTGCTGGCGCTCTGGCGGGATAAGCTGTGGCTGCGGCGGCTGGTACAGGGGTTGAGAAGGTGGTGGACGCTGGTACCCATAAGTTGGGTAACCAGTGGTCCAAAGACCACCATAAGGTCCCTCTGGGTGACGTGCGTTGTAGTCCCATGCCTCCTGATATGGGTCCACATTTGCATAGTCGATCTGGGTATGAGCCAGCTGCTCAAAAGGGTTGTACGCCGCTGAGCCGGCGTAAGCAGGTATTGGGTTGTCAAAACCCAACGGAGGTGCCATAGGCACTGAGTTGACCTCTGGAATGGGGTTTGATGGACCCCCCCCCCATTTGCGGTTCTTCTTCTTCTTCCTGGAGTGGCGGATAGTGACTGCCACTCGATGGTTGGGGAGTGGTGATGCGGACTCCCCCTCGCACGGACATCCGTGCGTTTGACCTTCTCCGCCTCGGTGGCTCCGGAGGCGGTTGTTGCTCCACTGGTGGTGGTGGTGGCGGAGTGACTGCCACGAAACGAGAATCCTGAGAAGGATCCTGTTGCTGTTGTTGCTGCTGCTGATACGGGGACGAGTGGTGAGAGGGGGTAAAATACCAGTCAATGTTCCGGAATCTCTCCTCGTAGCTGTCCGGACCGCGATAAGGCAATCCGTGAAATGAAGAGCCATCTGAGATCTCGATGGGGTGGTTTGGCGTTCCGGATGCTAGTTCCACGGGGTCTGTGTCTTCATCCATATCGTCAGCATGATCTCCTGAGAAATGATCCTCAGGTCCTAGTGGGTTGAATCCCACGGGTTCTGGAAAGATGTTGGCCGGGTTGAACCGGCTTTGAAAGACTGGGGTTGGGTCGTCATACGAATGGTGAGAATTGGACCTTTGCAATGGTATGAAAAAGGGTGGTTGATTATTGGGCTCATTCTCTGATTGGGGCCCAAAGGAATATAAGTATGAAGGTGAGGAGCTGAGGGAGACCGATCGCCTCCCGGGCTCAACATAGAGCCTCCACGGCTCTTGTGGGCTCGTACTCATCGTAATGGAAGGTGTTCGCCGGTGTGAGGGCCCGGCTTCATGATCGTGGCTCGTGAAAGGAGCCTTTCCCCGTCCGCGTCTCATTCGTGGTGGCATAATTAAACCTGTCAACAAAATGATACAACAACATATATATATAAAAGACAAAATGAAATAAAACAAAACAGAGTTTGTCCTATATTCTTTGTCTAGACTCGGAACTCGAGGAATGTACATTTATTTATCTGAGATTAAACACAGAAGGCTAGTGTTTAATTCACTCAGCGTTGGCTCTAATACCAACCTGTCACACCCCTATTTTCCACGTGTCACCGGTGGGCCCGGTGGGGGTTCCGTAACGTAGTTGATATCGTCATAGTCAAACATACAATATATAAATGCACAGCAGAAGCAAAGAAAGACTTATTTCAACTCAATAATATTGTAATATCCAAGTATCACAAAATAGTCGAAATAGATCCACAGGCGGATCCAAAAAAAGAAACTTTATTTCAACAGACTTCAATGCATCCTAAGCTTGCGAGACTTCTACGGATGCTAAGGAGTGACCAGCCTATTACGCGTAGCACCTGCACTTAGCCTTCTTGGAAAATACGTCAGTTTACACTGGTAAATACAATTTAACTGACTCATTTTGAAAATGTTTAAAATTGATTTAAATGCCCGTGGCACAAAACTTTTTATAACTTGGGATAATTATTTGCTTAATAATCTTGTAAAAGAATTACATGTCTGTTATGCGTTCAGTTGCCCGGGTCATGTCGGGTTAAAGATTAATAGACACACCACTTAATATAATTCCACCGCGAGACTTCTCTCGACCGACGATTATACTTTATTGAAATGCACTACGGGTGTACGCCTACACCCGTGTGCTAAGGTCGTGGCCATTCTTTGAATGATGCCAAAGATATCCGGGACATGGTCATTAAACCCCCAAAGGCGTTAAACAAACAAAACAACATTTTTAAACGGGTTAATTTGACAACACTTAGCCACCAACTGGTTAAGGTCAATTCCCCGACCAAGCGGTATTTTATATACCGTACCCCAAGCCCGTATAGGGAAAATAAGTTAAACGTATTTACCTGAGCAAAGTATAAATCAAAAATAGCGAGTCCACGTAGCTTTTACTGGGCTCCTAGATCTGGAAATTAAGGTTTTAATAACCTATTAGAATCCTAACGGGTCTTAAGCTTAGACCGGTTAGTTTTATATAAAGATTACGGTTTTAAACGCATGATAAAGCGAAAACCGTTTTACAATGTGGTTTTGACCCAACAAGCTTGCGTGCTTGTTTCACATTCTGGATTTTGAGACCGAAAAGATATGGTTTGACCCGTTTCGGCTAAAATGGGTAAACTAGTTACATAAGCCGATCCAAACGCGTAAAGTGCGTAATGAGTAACCATAAGAGTCAAATACAAGTTTCTGAAGTTAATATGCCTAAAATACGTTGTGATATCAGAATGATACCTTCCATTATGCCCCAAATGGTTTTAAACCAAAACTATGCCTCATAAGGGCATTTTGGTCATTTTAAGGGTGTAAAAGAGTTTAAATATTAATCTGAGTTACAGGTCTGAATAAATCAGTAAGTATACTCATTTTATCATGTTATATCAGTAGGTTATCAATTATATGTGAAATTTATAACCTATAACCATTCTATGCTCCGTAGGGGCATTTTGGTAATTTCACATAGGCCTAAAGGGTCAAAACTGGAAATCTGAATTAATTTATTTCCCTACTATTTAAAATATAAAGTTTTACTAACTACATCAGTAAGTTTAACCCCTTATGCTTAACAAGGTTCTAGTGCATAGTTATGTGCTAAAAACGCTTAAAAAGGCGATTTGGAGCCATTTCCGGGTTTTCTGTAGAAAGCTGATATTTTTAATATTCCAGCAGGCTCAAAATAATTTATTTAACATAACAAATCAGTAGAAAAAGGTTTGGGGTCAAAAGGATTTGTAAAACTCATTTTATGGCTTAAAAGGGCAAAACCGGCATAAACCGAATTAATCTTAGAACACTAAGTTATGCTCAGCCTAAAATTAAATAAAAATCTTCAAAAATTCCAAAATATTATTTTATAACAGTAGGTATAAGGTTTTGTATAAAAATTCGGGTTTAGATAGGCTATATGTAATTTACGCCATTTAATTACTAAAAAAGCTTTAAATTACGCTATTGAGCATAACTCTTAATCTACACCTCAAACTGATCTCAAATTTTAGGTGCAAGTTTATAAATCAGTAGCTAAGGTGTCTACTCTTTTACATTTTCAAAAATCACATTTTAAGGTCAAATGGGCATAATGGTCAACATATAAGCGATTAACGGAAACATGCACGTGAATAGGATATCTAATGAACCAAGTTGTATAATCTCAGAGAGTTATACTAACATGCAAATAGGTCCAAGAGAAGCTCTAAGGCAGTCCTAATCTTGGCTTAAACGGGTCAGAACTGATAGTCAAAGCAATAGTCAAACTTTGCGACTTTCGGTTCCAAACCGAGCTTAAACTGAAAATTGTCGAGTTGAACATGTTGGAACATGTTCTTACATTAATTACCAAGTTATTTTAATGATCAAACAGGTTGCATGTATCCTACATTGCTAATTATGCATTAATTCGCAAATAACCTTTCTGTTGACTTTTTATAATCATCTTTGACTCGACAATTAACATAGTTAGAGTGGGATTCTGGAAATACCCTTTTAAGGGTTTATTACCCACATAATTACCTACTTAAAGGTATTTTTAATTCGGGATATTAGTGGGTAGTTATTGACTAATCCCGAAGTCAAACCTTAATTACGACGGTTTGACTTTTAGCTAATTAAACAAGAGTCCTAATTATGCTTAGGGATCACTAAGAATGGTGCTTGCTGTCCAGAGAGCTCCAGTAGATGAGTTGTGAACTTCTTGTAAATGAATGCCCAAATGGTTACAACATGGAAGCTCTTATATAGTAAAATCAAGTCCCTTAGATGATGCCAAACAAGTCTACACTTGTTACCAGATGTTTACAGGTGCCCCTATGCATGAAAAACCATTGGAGGAACCTCTGGTATAAGAAAACAACCCATTTAAGTCGGTTAAACAGGCTTGACAGACACCTGCAGGTGTTTTCTGTCGCTGGCACCCTGACGCGGCCCGCATAAGCCTGTAAGGGGGGCTTACGCGGGTCGCCTGACCTGTCAGAACCAGCCAAACAAGTTTCATTCTTTGCATTTTTGGTCCCCTGGTCCTTTGTAACGTGGTTTTAAGCTTCTAAATTGCCATTTTAGCCTTCTAACTTGATTTTTAAGGGCCTTGGGACTTTTACTAACTTGGTTAAGTCCTTGACTAACCTTGTAACCACTCATAAGGCCTTAGAATTCATTGTTGACGATTTTAACCCCTCGTACACGAATTTGATCATAACTTTCTCATACGATACCGAAACTTTATGAAATTTTAACCACATATTCTAGTGAGTATATTTTATCGTTACAAAGCTTTGGGTCTGCCAAAAGGTCACTCAGAGGTATACTTTTCACATGTTGACACATTTAGCCCCTGTAGTTTGTAATTCCCCACTTTCTTTCATATTTAGCTTCGTATGATCCATGATTTATTCGTTTGAAGGTATAAACATTGTGTGGGGCTATTTTTTAATATAATTATCCATCATTGACACTTTGGACCCTTATATTTACATAGTTTCCCCGTTTGTCAACTTTAGTCCCTTTAAAGTATTCTTTCTCACATTCAGAGCTTATGACACGTGTTCATACATTATTGGACATAAATTTTCAAGGTGTTACACTTAACTAGTTCGCCATGACTTCCTTTTAGTTGTTTTGGCGTCAGAAATATTAGTTTCTAGCTTGTCGGTTAAAAAAAAACAGACAAGTTGTGGGGGTTGCGGCGTAGCGCCGAAAGCTTATTTTTCGGACACCCCATTAATATTCTCATATTGTTTTCATGTGTTTGTTATCATTTGTCATAGTTCCGGAGTATCGGAAATGCTAAATTATAGATTCGGACGAGTTAAAATTGTCATATTTTTGGCGAAACGGACGATTTAGTGATTAGGGCGTTGTACCGGAAAGTTCTAGATTTTTGCAAGATATGTTTTCTTGTTAGTGTCTTCTTGTGTAAATGGACTCAGTTATGTTATCCGTGTGTCGTTTTTCAGTGTTTCGTTCTGTTTTCACGGTTTTGCTGGCATGAATAGTGTGACCCTGAATAGTGCACGCAGCACTTTCTACCAACACTTTTAGGACATTGCTTGATTGGTTTCGCATTACGATGAAAACCAACATATGTTTTAGCATTGTTTTCTTGTCCTTTCACTGTTATCTGATTTACGACACCGTTACCTAATTAAATTACACTAAATGCATGAGATTATGTAAATAAAATAGTGATTAGTTTGTACGGAATTGCTGGTTTATTGCCATTTGTCACAATTTCACCCCCAAGTCGACAAACCAGTCAACAAAATTGAAGCCGGGGGGTAGAATTGCGACATAACAGTTAACAGTGGGGGGTAAAATTGCAATTATTTCCTTAGGAGGGGTAAGGGTGCCAATGACCCCTAACCTCAGAGGGTAAAATTGCAGTTTACTCTTATTATTATTACTATTACTTTACTATATATTAATTTTACAATTGAAATGAATAGTGAATTTATTATATTATAACAAATCATAATAATTATTATTATTTTCTTTACTTTCTGAGTTGGATAAGCGTTGTGTCAACCAATACTGGTATTGAAAATACAGGTACAGTCCGGTTCATTGTCGGTACATGAAGCTAAAAATCGGCACCAGCCTGATACAGAAAACGCCAAAAGTCGGTACCGGATTGGATTTGAAAATCTTTTAGTTCGAGAAATTCGGTACTGCTACACGGTACCATTTGCTCATCTCTGATCACGGGTTCCGTACAAACAACGGTATCGTACAACTTTTTCTTGTTGGTTTTCTTCAACTTTTAATGATTTCTTTTTTTAGTTTCAGGGGTAGGGATGAGCTCGGTGGCAACCAATACCGAAAATACCGGTTACGGTACTGACATATGAAGGTAAAAATCTGTAGCGAACCGGTACTAGGAACGCCAAAAGTCGGTACCGAATTGGTATTTAGGATCCTTCGGTTTGGGAAATTCGGTACCGGTACACAGTATTATTTGCTCATCTTTGACCACGGGCTTCATACGAACAACATCATTAACATACAACTTTTTTGGTTGATTTTCTTTCGATTATTCTTTACTGTTTTTTACATTTTCTTTTTATTCTTGTTAGTGGTTTCGCATGCAACGCGCTCGTAGTGATTTCAAAACACATGTAAGCACAGACTAATTAACAAAAGAAGTTCACCGCAACACAGCTAGGGTGATAAACCTAGTTGTATAAATATTCCATGTGATTAATAAAAAAATAACACGTTTGTTGTCTAACTTTGAAAACTAATAGGTTTTGTAACCTTGTGTATTTGTAATACGTTGGAGATCTAACATTAACTTTCATTTTAAAGTCTATTATAAACGTTATTATAAACGTGTGAAATGATTATTACCTCTTTACGTACTACATAGACTATTTGTATAACTTACTCAGATTTATAAAATAAAAAAATAAAAGAAATAAACTCATCCTCCACCCACCTCCGCAACTCTGTTATTAACAATTATAAAACCGCCCCTCTTATTTTACGATCACCTTTCTAACAACCTCAAGAACCCACTTAAACACCACCACTTGTTAAATTGATGATGCTTCATCCCAAACAAAAATGTATGACAAGCTTCGGCCTCTATCAATTTATTGATAACTCAAGTGATGTTGGATCAAAACACTAACTTTATAGCCGGCATATAACAACCCTCCTAAGACCCCTTAACTTAACTCTAAACGTCCTAAAATATACCCCGGATACAAGAACAAGCCTAAAATACCTTAATGAATATAAAAATCAAATAAAAACAAGTAATAGGGGTCCTCGCAGGGCGCGACCCCCTTGGACGTGCGAGTCGCGGGCCGCGACCAAGTGACACCAGGCGACACCCTGGTCCGCCACGTGTCCCCTACGTGTTGAAGCTAGCCGGTTGAGTCGACAAGGCTAGAGCCTAGCCATCCTACCTTGCGGGCCGCGAAGGCCGACCCAGTATCCCTCGCGGGGCGCGAGCCGCCCTATTCCAGGCCTATATAAAGGGTAGAGAGCTCATTTGCAAACCATTCATTTCTTATTTCTCTCTCAAAACCTCTGATAGTCTAAATAATCGGGATATAATACCCCTAAAAAGCGAAGCTCTGCCTCGTTGTAAGTATTATAACTCCTAATCACATATCAGTTACTCTACCCGATTGATTTAGGGCTCCATAACGCATGTCAAGGCTCTGCCTGACTTAGTCGTTGGAGTTCTGTCTCGTGTTACACCCGATTGATCTAGGACTCCGTAATGGATGTCAAGGCTCTGCCTGACTCAGTCATTGGAGTTCTACCTCGAGTTGTACGGTTAATGTGATTTGGGTTATCTTACTAACACGTGTGCATTGTTTAATTTTAATAGATAATAACTAGTAGAATTACCAGGAAGCTATAGTAGTATCACCTAAATCAGCAAAGCGAGTACATCTTATTTTGTCACCTTTCTTTGAGTCAAATATTTTACAAAACCCTGAATATTTATTACGACACTTATAGTGATTAAGTTTTTGTAATTCTACAATTATCATCAGTATATGGGGTTTTGTATACATTACTTGACACTCATTATTATTGCGAATAGTAGCATGACCGCAAGCACGGGGGACAAAAGGTTGCCCAGTAGCAATACTGTATTGAATAATTGGATAGATATAAACATTGTAAACCTTAATACCGTAAAGTCGTCAAAATTGTTTGATTAAACTGGGATGCACTCGCCAGTATTTCTTGCTGATAAACCCTTTTTAAAGCATGTTTCAGGTAACTTAAGGTGAAGCTAATAGAAGCCAACTGGAGAGCACTGAAGGCTTAAAGTTGTGGCTATAAAAGTTACCAAATAAGAAACATAGTTTAGATTTACAATAATTAGGGTTTATCCCTACAAATGTATTGTCAAATGAAACTTGGGTTTTTATTCCATTTATTATTATAAAAGTTTGGTGTTTAACTCTGATAAAAATATTTCCTAACTACGGTCCTGATGTATGAATTCCGCTGCAAAATAATTAAACACCAATACAATCTGACTGGTTCGCGACACCCGCTCCCGGGACAGGGGTCGGGGGCTGCGACAGAAGGTGGTATCAGAGCTACAGCCACTGGTTTAAGCCAATGAAGTGTTCTGCTGACACTTAAATTCCAAATAAATTGTGTTAGGAAATAACTTATGTGATTACGTGTAAATACATATATTATTGTTTTGTGTTATTTGACAATTTGTTAGTTTATAGTATGAGTGAGCAAGGTACATCTGACGCTTATCGTCAATTAGCTAGTTCCCCAAAAGATGAAGGAACCTCATCTCAGCCAAACCCCTTAGGATACTCAGCTGATACTGAGGAAGGAATATTTATCTTTAAGGCACAGTCTCAGAAGCCAATCTCTCCTAAAAAGAGAGGATGGTTTAGTAGGGGAGCACATGAGAGGAAGAGGAAGAGGATGAAGAAATTATAACAACAGAGAGCATTAGTCAGAGCTAATAGGGAGGTGAATGCACAAACCCAGGAAGCAGTCAATAGGCCACAGTGGGAAGAGGAACTTGATAGACAGTTAGCAGATTTCCATATGTTAGCCACTACAGCAGTAGACTCTAACCGACAGATAAGAGAGAAACTAGTGTGGAAATACTTTGAGCGTGAGATACATGACTGGATACACGACACCTAGAATAATACATAGATATGTGTGTAATTCTGTATTTTCTAATATATATATATATATATATAACCAACTAAAATAAATAGACTAAAATAGATATAGATGCATAACTACTGATATGTTTTATTTCTAGTTGTAATATGTAACTGATGCATATATCTATATAAAAAGAGTAAAGTCGCAATGTTCGACGTTTTTTATCAACCTGCTTGTGTGATTGTGTATAAATGTCTGTATTAAATTTTATTCTGTGATAATGATGCCTGATAAATGTTTACAATTCAGATGTAGAATGAAGTAAATCAGGAAAACCAGAATAATGATAATAACGAGAACCAAGTGAATATTAGTGCCATCGAACATATAGTCGCACAAGGAATTATAGATGCTATGCCTTATATTATCAAGATGGTTAAAGAAGCAGAAAATAATAAATCTATACTGGAAGTAAACGTCAACCCACTGAACCAAGTCATAGTGTGAACGAAAATCACCAACCCCTGATCCAAGCTCCAATTCCTAAAAGAAGAAGAACCCTCTCTTACGGTTGTTCTTAAAAAGAATTCTTGGCCTGCAAACCAATAGAATTCTCAGGCAATGAAAGAGCCATTTCAGCCTTGCGCTGGATAGAAAAGACAGAAGCAGTCATAAAAATAAGTAAATGTGCAGATTAAAATAAGATTATGTTTGCTTCTAATCTTTCGAAAATGCAGCCTTAGAATGGTGGAATACTATTCTCCAGTCTAGAGGAAGTGATAGAGTTTATAATATGGAATGGATTAACTTTAAAGAGATAGTCGAAAGAAAATTATGTCCTCCTCATGAAAAGGAACAAATCGCCAATAAGTTCCTAAATCTTAAAATGACTGGAATAGACTGCAAACGTTACACTACCATATTCTTTGAATATGCTAGAATAGTGCCAACCTTAGCCTCACCTGAGCAAGTATTAATCTCCTGTTATATTTGGGGATTAATTAGTGAGATCAGACACGTAGTCAAGACAGCTAAGCCACAAACCATAGAAGAAGCAGTAGAACTAGCCAATACACTGACTGATGAATTGGTACGCACACAAGAGGAAAACCAGAGAAAGAACCTAGCTCAAAAGCTTACCCAGGAATTTTACTACGGTAATTCCAACAGTGGGAAAAGTACAGGTTCTTCCTCTGCACCTTACTGCAAGACTTGTAAAAAGAAGCATTATGGAAAATGTGCAAGATATTGTAATTTCTGCAAGAAACTCGGGCATAAGGAAGAACAATGTCGAACGAAAGCTAGTAATAGGCTATGCTTCAATTGTGGGGAAGCTGGACAGATCAAACCAAATTGTCCGAAACTAGCTCTAGCAACAACCAGCAAAGCTAAGACAACTGAAGGACCTAAGAAGAATGCCAGAGCATTCGTTTTGACAGCTGAGGAAGCCAAGATGATTCCAGATGTGATTGCCGGTACGTTTTTAGTTAATGACATATTTGCCAAGGTATTATTTGACTCTGGTGCAAACCAAAGTTTTATCAATACTTCTTTCTACCAACTTCTCAATCAACCATTAACCAAACTTCAACAAGACTGTTTGGTAGAGACAACAAACGGAGAATCCATTAAGATTAGTGAAATCTTGCAGGGAGCAAGAATAGAAATATTGAACCACCTTTTCTCTGCTAACCTTTACCCATTGAATCTAGCTAGATTCGATATTGTGTTAGGAATGGATTGGATGGTAGCCAATCATGCCAGTATTTTATGTGATCAAAAGTCAATACAAGTAAGTACACCAATGGGTGAAAAGATCACAATTAAAGGAGATAGCCAACCAGATCGACAAAATTCATCTCTGTGATGAAAGCTGCAAGTTATGAAAGAAAAGTATGAATAGTATATATGATTTCTGTAATCATTAATACTAAAGGAAAAAATTAAAAGATATTCCTGTAATATCTAAATTCTCAGATGTTTTTTTCCAGAAGAGTTACCTGGATTACCACCAGATAGAGAGGTTGAATTTAGAATTCACCTAATACTAGGAACGACACCGTTTGCTAAGGCACCATACCGATTAGCACCAACGGAAATGCAAGTACTGAAAAAACAATTGGACGAACTTCTTGATAAGGGTTTCATACAACTTAGTTCATCACCGTGGGGAGAACCGGTACTATCTGTTAAAAAGAAGGACGGATCGAAGCGTATGTGCATTGATTATCGAGAATTGAACAAGGTTATGATCAAAAATCGGTACCCACTACGAGAATCGATGGTCTGTTCGATCAACTTCAAGGAGCTTGATTCTTTTCTAAGATCGATTTACATTCTGGATATCATCAACTGAAAGTATAGGAAGAGGACATTCCTAAAACTGCTTTCAGAACAAGGTACGATCATTATGAATTTACCGTCATGCCATTTGGTCTGACCAATGCCCCAGCCGTATTTATGGACATGATGAATAGGATATGTAAACCATACCTGGATAAATTTATAATTGTCTTTATAGCTGATATTCTAATTTACTCTAAGAGTAAAAAGGATCATGCAGAACATCTGTATACACTTCTGACATTGTTGAGAAAAGAGAAGCTTTATGCTAAATTCTCAAAATGCGAATTTTGGTTACAAGAAGTGCAATTCCTTGGACATTTAGTTAATAATGAATGAATTCATGTGAATCCCACAAAAATCGAGGCAACTACTAATTGGAAAGTCCCTAAATCACCAACATAAGTAAGAAGTTTTCTTGGACTGGCAGGATATTATAGACGGTTTATCCAAGATTTCTCTAGGATAGCCATTCCATTAACCAAACTGACCTGCAAATCAGTTTAGTTTGAATGGGGACCAAACAGGAAGAAGCCTTTAGAATTCTTAAGCAAAGGTTAACCAACGCACCCATACTTGCATTACTAGAAGGAACTGAAGACTTTATAGTCTATTGTGATGCGTCTAAGTTAGGATATGGATGTGTGTTGATGCAACACCAGAAGGTTATAGCCTATGCCTCTAGAAAACTGAAGAAACATGAAGAGAATTACACAACCCATGATTTAGAATTTGGAGGCATAGTTTTTGCCCTTTAGATTTGGAGACACTATCTTTATGGTAATAAGTTTGTTGTATTCATAGATCATAAGAGTTTAAGATATATTTTTGGGCAAAAAGAATTAAATATGAGATGGAGACGAAGGATGGAAATTCTTAATGATTATGATTGTGATATTTAGTATCATGCAGGAAAAGCTAATGTAGTAGCTGATGTTTTAAGTCGAAAGTATCATGAAAACTGAACTGAGTACGTTCTCTAAGGTTAAATCAGGTAGATTTAAATGAGCAAATTAGAGAGGTACAGAAAACAACAATCAAGGACGTTGCTGAAAGTTTAAAAAGAAAGATTAAGGAATTAGTACAGGGATCAGATGGAATTTGGAAGTTCCATAAGAAAAAGATATGGATACCTAAACAAGGAAACCTATGCCACACAATTCTAGAAGAATCTCATAAGTCTAAGTATACGATACATCCCAGAAGTGATAAGATGTATCAAGATCTAAGAAGGAATTTCTGGTGGATAGGAATGAAAAAGAATTTAGCACGCTACGTTGCTAAATGTCTAACCTGTTTACAGGTTAAAGCTGAACATCAGAAACCTTCAGGGTTATTACAACAATTGGAGATAAAAATATGGAAATGAGAATTAATAACAATGGGCTTTGTTACCAAATTACCTAAGACACGAAAAGGTAATGATACAATCTGGGTGATTGTAGACAGATTGACCAAATCTGCTCATTTCTTACCAATGAAGGAAACTTTCAGTATGGAACAGTTAGCCAAGTTATATGTAAATGAAATAGTTTCATTTCATGGAATTCCTTTATCTATTATATCCGATAGAGATAGTCGTTTTAATTCTCATTTTTGGACTAATTTCCAAAAAGCAATGGGAACCAGGTTAAATCTAAGCACAACTTATCATCCACAAATGGACGGACAAAGTGAAAGGACAATTCAGACCATGAAAGATATGCTTAGAGCCTGTGTAATTGATTTTGGAGGAAATTGGGACGACCATTTACTATTAATAGAATTTTCCTACAATAACAGCTATCATACTAGCATTAATGTTGCACCGTTTGAAGCACTTTATGGACGAAAATGTCGAACTCCAATCTGTTGGGCAGAGATTGGAGAAAAGCAACTATCTGGACCAGAGATAGTGTCTGAAACAACAGGCAAAATTATTCAAGTCAAGGAAAGACTAAAAGCAGCACGAGATCGTCAAAAGAGTTATGTAAATAACAGACGAAAACCTTTGGAATTTCAAGTTAGAGATAAGGTATTGTTGAAAGTTTCTCCGTGGAAAGGAGTAGTCAGATTCGTTAAAAGAGGAAAGCTATGCCCCAGGTATGTTGGACCTTTTAAAATTATTAAAAGGATAGCATCACACCCTAACCGAAGGCGGAAACATCAGGGTGAGGCATTGAGCGAAACACATTGTCCAAGAGAAATCCATAACAACTAACTTACCGGATAATTAACATTATATCCCATACCATAACTCATCAAGTAAAATAATTATTACAGACATAGATATCTCAAGGCAAACCATTGTTCCGACAACTCAAATATAAATTGTTTGTTTCTAGACTCTCCTAAGCTTGATTCGATGATAGCAAGCAAACACAACATCCTAAACACCTGTCACGTATGTTAAAATAGAGGTCAATACACATAGTGTAAAGGTGAGCATACAAGTTTAATATATAATAGATAGCGAAATCGTTTTACGCATAATCGGCATGTAACATGTAGCAAAGTGAAGCTAGTAGGTAATCGACAATGAAATATGCACAGACGTGACTGCGAGTTGTAGAATGTGCAACACATATCCCCACTGGGACACGTGAAGTAAAACCCTTAACAACCCCTGTCCATGACAGGTGCTGAGTCCAAACTATAGTACTATCGTTGCTAAGGTGTCAGGCAACAATCACTGTGTAAACATAACATACAAGCATTCATCGAGTAACACTTATAACATGCAATAACGGTCAGCGTATAAAAGTGTTTGGTTGTGTGTCGATTATGTTTTGAATAAGTAATGTATGTAACACCCAAAAGTGCGTAAAGCAAAAAGGGTTCGACTATACTCACATATAGCATTTAATAAATAAACACCGTCTTGGATTGAAGGGAGCGCTGGAAAGTTAGCCTGATTACAGAACGATACCATAAGCGATGAATGGCGCGTCAAACGGTGATGAGTAACTGAAGGACGAAAGGTCATCCGATCGGATGACAATCCGAACGGATGGTCATTCGATCGAATGACAATCCAGACGGATGGTCATCTGGTCGAATGGCCATTCGGTCGGATTGGAATTCGTTTGGGAAGGATATGTTTGTGTGTGATGGCTTTGAAGTTTTCGTTGTAGCATTTTAAAATCAGAGAAGTATCTCTACCTTTTAGGTCGTTCGATCGAACGGTCATCCGATCGGATGGTCGTTCGATCGGATGGTGATCCGTCTAGCGAGACACTTCAGGGAACAAGTTCACAGCAGGATTGGTCATTCGATCGGATGGTCATCCGATCGGATGGCAATCCGTTAGAGACTGATGATCTCTGAAAATTGTAAAAATGTTTAAGTGTTGAAGATCATGGGTCATCCGATCGGATTGTCATTCGATCGAATGGCAATCCGATCGGATTGTCATTCGATCAGATGGAAATCCGATCAGACGGCAATCCGTTCGACAATCTGTTTGTTTGAAACTTTGAAATATTTTGCTAAGTTTTGAAAAGTTTGCGGTTTTACCGAGACGGTATGACAATGCGTTAAACAACGGGAACTCCGTCAAGTCTGAGTCATTCGATCGAAGTGGGAACCACCCCCCAGCCTGATCAGTTAACTGTTCGTGGAAGTTGTTCATGTTCAACCCAGAATCGGTTGTCTCTTTGTTAGGAATCAGATCTCAGACCGACACTTCACTAGAAAAACGAGTAGAAGGTCTGAATGAGCTCCGATTCTATCGGTTTTGAGTGCATGAGTGTAGAGAGTTGAAAGAAAGTTATGAAAACATCTTTCAATCCTTCTAATCTTGAAAATGTTTGGTTTTATGCGAAATTATTGCTTAATGATGTTGAAATCTCTTAGTTCTGAGTTGTTCTTAGTGGAATGAGGTCAAATCTTGAAGTTCATAAGAACCCCATGATGACATCATCCTAGAACACCTCAAACCAGCCGATTTCAAGGTGAAAAGTGAAGATTCAAAGGTAAAAATGATGAAGAAGTGTGTGTAGATGGTAGAAGTACAAGATTTGAGGAAACAACTTACAAGAATCGTGAGGAATCGAGAGAAAATGGGCTGAGAAGTCGAAGGGTCGCAGAGAGAGCTGTCACATCACTGTTTGTGATGTGACGGGGCTATTTATAAGTGGCCAAAAGAGGAAAGCGGTGCACAAGTGATGGATCTGATGGCAACCCGATCGGATGGCCATCCGTTCGGATGGCCATTGATACGTGGTCGAATAACGGTGTTCAATTGTGTCTAAGTTTGAGTTTTTACTTGACTTTTTATTCCGAATAGCCTACTTTTCATTAGAGTTGTGTTTTGCAGATTTAATGGAGTTCAAGGTGCTTTTCAGGAGCTTTACAGGCCACCGGAAGCAAACGGGATCAACCGGGGATGTGAAATGAACAAAACCAGGTTAATCACGAAGTTTGGATGTGTTTTGGGGGATGTTAATGGATTTAAAATGAATATATTGGAAGATGGCATGATAGAGGGCTGAATTACAAGTACGTGGGCGAAAACGGTGAGTAAAACAGAGCTAAAACGAAGAAGTTATGAAGAAAACAAAAAGTGAGGTTTATAGGCACCGTCGGTGACGCCCCTCAGAAGTGTCCGTCAGCAGATTTAGTCCGTAAACAGCCGTTTAAGCCGTCGGGTGATTTTGGCACTTCCAGGGGCCTTCGGGGACGCCCAAGGGGCCGTCGTCGATGCCCCTCACAGCTCTGATTCGCGAAAATTGAGTTTTGGGTTGTTAGGGACGAGTTATAACATCAATTTTGACCAAGAAACGAGGGTTACACTTTTTTTTGAGTTTGAAACTTGTTCTTGGAGCCTAATATCATCACCATCATCACTTCCAATCCATCTCTGACACCTTCCATCATCCGAATCAAGAATCATTATCACCAATTTCACCATCATCTCCATTCAAAACCCTAACCACTCAACCCATCCATTCATTCTCATCACCATCACTCACCACAAACCCTAATCACCATTTATTTCCATCATCAAGCTTCAAGATGTTGGGATTCAAGCTTTCGTCATCCGGTGATCAAGTTCCTTTAACCATGAGCGGCAAATCACCTTCGTTTCACCCCGGTGTAGGTAGTTGTATTGCCTAGCGTTTCGATTTGTGTTTAGTTTTTACTTGTGTGACAAATTGTTTTTTGATTTGAACACCTTTGATAATTGTCGTGTATTTGAATTGGATTTGCAAATTGTCGAACGATGATAAAGTTATGACTTTGTGAAATGAATTTGTGCACTTATGCGTTATCTTGGTTAGGATTTACTTGTGTTGATTACAAAGTGCATCTTGTCCGTTCTTAGGAATGATGACAGTTATTGGCACCTAAGTCACGGTACACTAAATCCGTTAATCATTTATCCAATTAGGTCAATTCTAAAACTTGTAGGAACCTAGGTTTGCAATTACCGAAACCGGGTGTGAACCCTTTCTCTCATTATTGTTTTCTTTATCTTGTTTATACAATCAATCACATTTCTTGCATTTGCTAATTCCTAGTAGATAATCAATCCAATTTAGTTAATTTTGCTCAACATCTTTTCAACAAACAAAAACCATAGAAATATTATAGCAAGCTTCATAAATTGTGACAACCATTAAAAATCAACCAAGTCCATTCACAAACCACATACTCTTCGTGGTTCGACCCCTTACTACCACTAGCTATTTGTTAAGGGTAATTAGGGCTTATAAATCTTATCTTTGACCGGAGCGCGACACTCCGATCAAATTTTGGCGCCGTTGCCGGGGAGTACGTGCGCTTTGTGTTTGGATTATTGTTTGAATTTGAGTGATTATCTGTTTAATGTGTTTAGCTTCTTTTTGTACTTTGTCTTTTTCCTTGTTACGCAGGTGTGTTACTTGTGCAGGTTACAGGTAGTGCATGCATACGCGAAAATTCGGGAGGACTTCACCGTTAGTCTACGAACCGGAAATCGAAAGAGTAGCAAGAAGGAATTTAGCAAGCCGATTGGAAGCAACACTTGCTTCTAATCAAACCAATCAAACACCACAGTTCACACCGATCATTGAAACCGATTCAATGGCAAACCAAAACTCAAACCAAAACCTCAACCAAAACCAAAACCCGAACCAATTCCAATACCGAAGCAACTTCAATCCCGCCCAAAATGTTCAATCTATACCTCAAGAGTGACCGAGTGATAATAACAACACCGGACCACCCACACCACCTTTCCAAAACCAAAATCCCAACAACACCCAAAGAACACCCAAACAACAAAACCTTCATCGACAAAATTCCTTACCCATCAACCTTGATGACCGGAATGTCAATTCCGATCGTCGAGGCAATCGAGATCATGGCAATCCCGTGAACGAAGACCCGTTCTTTAACATAGACGATTTGAGGAACGCCATCCCCGATGACGAACCATATAGTGTTCCCGGTTACCAATCGCCGGAACACGTGAGTATTCACTCGGAGTACTCAGATGACGGTGGGAATTACAACGAGCGGGTTGAAAATGACTTTTGGGAAGATGATAACGTGGGGAACTTTCATAACGCTCGTGGGAAACAACGAGGGTTATGGTTACGGGAATGTCCGGAATGATGGTTATGGAAAACACCGCCAGCCACGAAACAATAATCAAACGAACCGGGATGACGGTTATTACAACAATAACAACAATGTTATCCGTAACCGGATTCCCCGATTCGTGGGGGTGGTAATCAAGGTGGAGATAGAGGTGGTAATCGAAGAGATAACCGAAGACCAATGGATCAAGAAGTTGACGGTCCACGACGTCGTCAACAACCTCCAAGGGGCGTTAATGACCGTTTAAAGCCGGTGGTCACCGACAATGACTCGCCGATTGTGTGCGAGAGAAGAATGTTTGATTGCAAGCCACATTACATCAACATCCCCCCCCCCCTTTCAATGGGAGGACTAATGATGAACCGTATACCCATTTGGCGGAGTTTTCGGCCATATGTAGTACGATTGGAGGGCATGATTTCGCGTTGGAAGAGGTAAAGCTTTGATTATTTCAGTTCTCTTTGAAGGATAAGGCGTAACAGTGGTTTCTCACACTTCCGGCGGGTAGTATTCGTACATGGGCTGAAATGCAACAGGTTTTTCTTGACGAGTATTATTCGATGGCGAAAACTGCTGATGCTAGAGATGAAATTAGGTCTTTTCGCCAACTCTTGGGTGAACCACTACACGAAGCCTTCACTAGATACAAAGAACTAATCCGGAAGTGCCCTCATCACCAAATTGAAAAGTGCGACTTGGTTAAATGCTTTGTGAGGGGTTTGGATGATGAGACGTGGAACCACCTTGAGTCGACGAGTAATGGAACTTTGTTAAGTAATCACGAGAACGACGATTGGGAGTTTCTCGAGAGGATGAGCAAGAGGTCAAAGGCGAAAGAATCGGCCGACCGAGCCAAAAAGCACTCTACCTCAAGGTCTTGGCCCGATCGTGATGCGAGTTCTAAGGATCGAATTGAAACGTTGGAGCAGGAGTTGGCTCGCATGAAGAAAAAGGAAGTGGGTGTGGTGCAATACGTCGTATGTGAAGAATGCGGAGACATCGGTCACCGGACTGAGAATTGTCAAGCCACCGTGGATGTGAATCAGTGTATGGAGACCAGAGGCAATACGATATGAACTCCAACACTTACCGCCCCGGATTGAGGAACCATCCTAACTTTAGGTATGGTAATGCCTCCAATCAAATGAACCCGAATTTCCAATCGGGAAATCAAGGTGGGTATTCGCATCAGACTCGCCAAGGAGGTAACCAAGGGGGCTACCAAAGGAACAAACAAGGCGGTGGTAGTGATTTGATCGCCAAAATGGATGCAATGCTTTCAATGATGCAAGAGTCCAAGAAGGAGAATGAAATTCGGGACAAGTCGCATGAAGCATTAGCAAAACAAGTGGGCCAATTAGCGGAAGAGGTGGATCAAGTGCGGGGAAGTATAGGAAGGCTTCCGAGTGACACTATGATGAACCCAAAGCATCAAAGTTCAAGCACGGGCAATGTGAGGAATGTGCACATTAGCGCGGTAAGTCTCCTTTCAAATGATGAGGTTTGTAGTAGTGTTGAAAGCATTCCACCACCACAATGCGTTGATGGTGTAGTGGAAAATACAAGTGATGAGCCGGAAAGGAAAAATTAACAAGAAACGATTTCACAAATTAAAATTGAAAACATGAATAAAAATTCTTTTTGTGAAAATTGTTTAAATCAAATTAACTCGAGTAATGCATCAAAGCTTGAAGAACGGTGCCCACCAAAGGACGAGCGGTGGGAAATTTTTAAACAAGCAAAAATTAATTTGCCGTTACTTTATGACATTAAAAAAGTTCCGGCTCATGTGGAATGCTTGAAAGAGTTGAGCATTGAAAAACGGCACAATAAATTACCCGAACCGATTGATTTGGTATCACATGTTAGTGTCGTCTTATCGAGTGCGCCCCCCCAAAAAGCTCAAGATCCGGGAGATCCTCTTATTCCAATTCAAATTGGAACATTTAAAATTGAAAGGGCGCTCCTAGATCTTGGAGCTTGTGTGAGCATCTGGCCCGGGAGTTTGTATGACCAATATGATTTTGGTTCATTAAAAAAGTTTGATACTCCCGTGGTATTGGCCGATCAGACTCCCACGCATCCAAGGGGATGGTGGAGGATGTGATTGTTAAAGTGGATGATTGCTACTACCCAGTTGACTTTTTGGTAGTAGACTATATTGGGTGTGTTGAGGACACCCAACCGATAGTTATACTGGGTAGACCGTTCCTGGCAACTGCTAATGCTATAATAGATTGTGCAACGGGAACGGTAAGCATGAATTTTGGGGACCGGGAATTAAATTTAAATGTTTTTCCAAATTTCACTAACCCGCTCGGTGAAGATAAGTGCCCTAATGTAACACCTCGAATTTTTGTGTCCAATAATGTGTTAACACGTGTCATTTGATTACACGTGGCATTGATATTAAATAAAGGACTAATGTTGACAAACCTTGAAAGTATATAAATTCGAGGGTTATAAATGTCAAACAAGGGTAAATATACTGTATAGTAACCCTAAATGGTGCTTGTACCTTCAAACGAATAAATCATGGATCGTACGGAAGCGAAACGCGGAAGAAAGTGAGAGATTACAAGCTAAAGGGGTTAACTGTGTCAACATGTTTAATAATACCTCTGAGTGACCCTTTAACGCTCCCGAGGCTTTGTAACAGTATTATACGCTCACAACAACATATTGTATAAATTCCGCGAAGTTCCGTTTTAAAACGAGAAAGCTATAATCAAATTTTTCACACCCCCAAAATCCACCATGCGGAGTACCACCGCTGGGAGGCGTGACATGACCAGGATCGAGCCACCAATCATATTGAACAATGTATTTAAGTAAATAAAACCAACCACAATACAATTGGTGGCCAAAAGCCAGTTAACCAAGTTTTAAATTTAAACAGCGGAAGCATAATACGTGATACCAAAATATAAGTTCATAACATAGTCCATAGTTCGTAAGTTTAAAGTCCAAAACGTAGGTTTAATAAGTTCATAAAGTTTATTTATTAAATACGGGACATATCAGTTCGCATCCCACAACGACCACCTCCATATGCCAGCTCCAAGCATTTAACGACCTGTAAGGCATGTAACAACGAGTCAACAACAAAGTTGAGTGAGTTCACGGTTGGTTGTTTAGTTATAGCATTTGTTTCGTAAATTATCTGTTCGTTTTGAAAACCATGTATCGTATGAGTTTGCATCGCGGTCTTTCTGACATGTTTGCAAAGATTAGTGGGGGTTGCCCATGTGTTACTAGACCACGCGTATCGACTGCTACGAAAATATAAGAGGTGCCCTAAGTCAATGTCTATCAGCATTGACCCTTTGCCCATAGTCCATTAGTACACGCCCGTCCGACTGGCACGGTGTGAGGTTTGTTAAACCTAATAGCGCTATTAACTAATGACCCGCTCGCCATAGGCCTCGGCGATTAAGTCGATAAATGAGGGACTTAAAGTGATAGAGTTGATGGTCTTATGATCGTGTACGTAGGTTTTACGTACGTGCCCTTCAATCCGAGGACAATAAAAAGTAGTTTAATAGTAATGATAGTACAAGTAGTTAATCAATCCCATTCCCAAACCCCTGGGAATCCCATGCCTTAGAAAGAGTGTGAACTCACCTCGGTTTGCTCGGTTAGATTTTCAATATAGCTAACAGTCAAGGTCGGTCAATCACGTCCTAGTATGATTTACCAGTTAGTCATTTAGTGGCTTTCAAATAGAACACAAAGTTCCTACACGTATCTATCACACAACATGCATCACCATAACGGCTTATGCCCATCTAAGTTTCCCATCCATTCCCCACTCAAAATCAAACATACGATAATGCACATAACATATATAACATGTTAGATCATTCACGGATAGCATACTCGACATTTAGACACACAAGGTCACAACTTATATCAATTCAGCATTAATATTCAAAACCGGCAGTTTTCGGTCGTCTTAGTAAAATAGTTAAATTATTCCAAAAATTCCCAAATTTTTACAAGATATCTTAAACATTCCATATTTTATTGTGTAAAAATATTGGGGTCCGGTTCACTACCAATATTTTATAACAATTCATATTCCGGACTGAACTCAGATTTATGAATTTCTGACCACAGTCCACGGAACAATTCATTAAAAATTCATCGAGTGTCCGATTTACGAAATTCCAGTGGGGTAATTACACATGAATCGGTTGTCATCTACTGTACAAATTTCATGGTCCGATTCATCACAAAACTCAGGTTATGACTGAAAGTACGACACCCATTTATTGCTGTCAAAATTCAGCTTAAGTTGCTGTTACAATTTAACACTTTAAAAATAGTAAACGAAGTCCAAAAATTACGATTCCGGTGCCATTAGAACCGTATTTCATAATATCACATTTTAGACTTAAAATATCAGTTTTTCGTTAGGTTTATGACTTGTTTACAGCCAACTGAAGTTGGCTGTAAAACTTGGACAGATTCTGATTTTTAGTGTTTAACTTTCTAAATCGTGTTCGATCGATATCGTTAACAAGTTTAGTATTCAGAACAACATCAAACATTAATATTATCCAGCAATACTTCAGATCATCAACCAATAATCACAATCACACAAGATCTACATGCTTTACACTAATATTCATCCATTAACCACCTTGTTCATCATTTTAGTAGACTTTTAGATTTTGATCTTGTATGTTCATAATTTTTAACCGACTAATCTCTTATTAACCACATCAAACATGAACAAGAAGTTGATTAGAAGCACTTACAACTAGCACAAGGCTAGGGAAGAAACTATGCGAAAAAGAGGTGGATAAAAGCAAGATAGAGAGGTCCTTCGCCTTCCGTTAGCTCCAAGACTCCTTATGCGTGACCCGTAACACTTGTATAACTTTGGAATGAGGAGATCAAGAGCCGAAAATGGTGGTGTGTTTAAGGGGGGTCTCGGCCGTGAGCTAGGGAGGAGAGGAGAGAAAGAGAGTTTTGGTGGAATGGTGGTATTTATAAGATCTTCCATAAAGCATATTCCTAGCATATTCCAAGCATATTCCTAGCATATTCATAGCATATTCCTAGCATATTCCTAGCATATTCCTTAGGATATTCCTTAGCATATTGCTTAGCATATTCCTTAGCATATTCCTTAGCATATTCCTTAGCATATTCCTAGCATATTCCTTAGGATATTCCTTAGCATATTAACAAATACGTGTAAGCATAACACAGATATCAGAAAGCAGTTAAGTAATTCCACACAGTCGTCAGACACTTTAATTATCATTAATAATTTATACGGAATACATGGGATTTTGAGGGTTGTCACATTCTCCCCCTGTTAAGAGAATTTCGTCCCGAAATTTAGTGCGTGGTTACTGAGGAAGCTAGTTAAGTTGTGTTGTTTTCCTGATTTTCCTGGGGTGTCACATCATCCCCCCGTTGATTTGGAATTTCGTCCCGAAATTCTGCGGTAGCTTTAGCCTCAGTAGTGGTTGCATTTTTCTTAAACAACTAGGGATACTTGAGTTTCATTTGGTCTTCTCGTTCCCAGGTATACTCTGGGCCACGACGGGAATTCCAACGAACTCGGACGAGAGGTATTCTAGTGTGCTTGAGAATCTTAACGTCTTGATCCGTAATTTCTACTGGTTCCTCAACGAATCGCAGCTGGTCGTCGATAGTGAGCTCCTTGAGAGGAACTATGAGGGTCTCATCTGACAGACACTTCTTCAGATTTGACAGATGGAAAACATTATGAACTCCGCTGAGTTCTTCAGGTAGGTTCAGCCTGTAAGCGACTTTGCCAATTCTCTCAATGATCTCGAACGGTCCGACATAACGCGGGTTGAGTTTGCCCCGTTTGCCAAATCGGACTACACCTTTCCAAGGTGAGACTTTGAGCAGCACTCGATCCCCAACCTGGAATTCGAGTGGTTTTCTTCCCTTATCAGCATAGCTTTTCTGACGGTCACGAGCTGCCGCCATTCGCTGTCGTATCTGAGCAATTTTCTCGGTGGTATCTACCACAAGTTCTGGGCCAGTGATTTGGCTGTCACCAACTTCTGCCCAACAGAGAGGTGATCGGCATTTGCGTCCGTACAATGCCTCAAACGGAGCAGCTTGGATGCTGGTGTGGTAACTGTTGTTATATGAAAACTCCACTAACGGGAGATGCTTTTCCCAGCCGTTACCAAAATCGATTACACATGCCCTAAGCATGTCTTCAAGAGGTTGGATGGTGTGTTCTGATTGCCCATCCGTCTGTGGATGATAAGCGGTGCTCATATCTAATCGTGAGCCAAAAGACTTGTGCATAGCTTGCCACAGTTCAGGGGTAAAACGCGCGTCACGATCAGAAATGATGGAGGTTGGCACTCCGTGCCTTGACACCACTTCTTTTAGGTAGATGTCTGCTAGAGTAGAAAACTTATCCGTTTCCTTGATAGGCAGAAAATGTGCAGACTTGGTCAGTCGATCCACGATTACCCAAATGGTATCATTTCCGCGTTGAGATCTGGGCAGACCAGTAACGAAATCCATGGAAATTTGCTCCCATTTCCATTTAGGTATCTCTGGTTGTTGGAGTGGGCCTGATGGTTTCTGGTATTCGACCTTGACCCTGGCACAAGTCAAGCATTTGCCGACGTAGGTTGCTATGCTGGCTTTCATACCAGGCCACCAGTATGTAGTCTTGAGATCATGGTACATCTTGTCCGAACCAGGATGTACTGAGTAACGAGACTTATGCGCTTCGTCCATCACAAGCTCGCGCAAGTCTCCATACAGCGGAACCCAGATGCGTCCGTTAACATAGTAGGCGCCGTTTTCTTTTTGTTCTAGTCGTTGCCTCGATCCTCTTAGGGACTCAGCTCTGATGTTCTCTGCCTTCAATGCTTCAACCTGAGCATCGCGAATCTGAGCGGGAAGGTTAGATTGGATGGTAAGCTGTAATGCACGTACACGCCTAGGTATAGTATCCTTCCGGCTGAGGGCGTCAGCCACAACATTGGCCTTGCCCGGATGATACTTGATAGCACATTCGTAATCATTCAAGAGCTCTACCCATCGACGTTGACGCATGTTTAACTCCTTTTGCTTGAAGATATGCTCGAGACTCCTGTGATCGGTGTAAATGGTGCACTTGGTACCGTACAGGTAATGTCTCCATATCTTAAGCGCGAAAACAACTGCTCCCAATTCCAAGTCGTGCGTAGTGTAGTTCCTTTCGTGAACCTTAAGTTGGCGCGATGCGTAGGCAATGACCTTGTCACGTTGCATCAACACACAACCAAGTCCTTGGATGGAAGCATCGCAGTAAACCACAAAATCGTCTGTGTCTTCAGGCAATGAGAGGATAGGCGCGCTATAAAGTCTATCCTTCAAGTGCTGAAATGCGGACTCCTGTGCATCACCCCAACGATAGGTGACACCCTTCTGAGTCAGTGAAGTGAGAGGTTGCGCAATCTTGGAGAAGTCTTTGATAAACCTTCTGTAATATCCTGCCAGACCTAAGAATTGACGGATCTCTGTTGGTGTGCGGGGTGCAGGCCAGTTCTTGATCGAGTCAACCTTGGATGGATCAACATGAATCCCATCCTTGTTTACCACATGGCCCAGAAAATGGACTTCGCGAAGCCAGAAGTCACATTTCTAAAACTTGGCATACAGCTGCTCTTTACGAAGTAGTTCCAGAATAAGTCTCAGGTGTTGCTCGTGTTCCTCCTGACTCTTAGAATAGATCAGGATGTCGTCAATGAACACAATAACGAACTTATCTAGGTAAGGCTTGCACACTCGGTTCATGAGATCCATGAAGACCGCTGGTGCATTCGTCAATCCGAAAGGCATAACCAGAAACTCATAATGGTCGTAACGAGTTCTGAATGCTATTTTGGAGACGTCCTCCTCTCGGACTCTTAGCTGATGGTAGCCTGACCTTAGGTCAATCTTAGAATAGAAACTCGACCCTTGCAATTGATCGAATAAGTCATCGATGCGTGGAAGAGGATAACGATTCTTCACGGTCACCTTGTTGAGTTCGCGGTAGTCAATACACATCCTGAAGGTACCGTCTTTCTTCTTTACGAACAAGACTGGAGCTCCCCATGGCGAAGAGCTAGGACGTATAAAACCCTTTTCCAAGAGCTCTTGTAGTTGCGTAGACAGTTCTTCGAGTTCTGATGGAGCAAGTCGATAAGGCGCACGAACTATTGGTGCTGCTCCAGGGGCTAGCTCGATTTGAAACTCGACTTGTCGATGAGGCGGAAGGCCAGGTAATTCCTCAGGAAATACCTCGGGAAAGTCACGTACAATAGGAATGTCTTCAATCTTCTTTTCTTCCGCGGATGCATCAGTAATGAGGGCTAGGATAGCGGTGTGGCCCTTTCGTAAACACTTCTGGGCTTTAAGGAAAGAGATGATGCCTACAACAGCACCACTCTTGTCGCCATGAATCACGAGCGATTCTTTACCAGAACGAGGGATACGGACGATTTTTTTTCCTTGCAAATAATCTTCGCTTGGTGTCGAGATAACCAATCCATTCCAATGACAACGTCGAAACTACCCAGAACGATAGGAATAAGATCGATGGAGAAGGTCTGACTAGCTAGGACGAGGTTACAGCCCTTAACTATGTGTGTGGCTTCAAGACTTTTACCGTTTGCTATTTCTACCGTGTGCTTGGTGTTCAAAAGTGTTGGAGTGCGCTTAAGCATCTGACTAACTAGTATCGGCACTCGAATCAAAT
Organism: Helianthus annuus; assembly: GCF_002127325.2. Classification (NCBI taxonomy): domain Eukaryota; kingdom Viridiplantae; phylum Streptophyta; class Magnoliopsida; order Asterales; family Asteraceae; genus Helianthus; species Helianthus annuus. The sequence continues at coordinate 668,576 of NC_035433.2, forward strand.
AAAACAGTAACAAAGGAATCCTCCAGAAGAAACTTACTCGTCACAACGTTGGGATCGTTCCTTGCATCACCCACATGCGAAGGAGGAATAATTCACCTAGATCCACGAACTTAGATGAGTTTTCGATTTATCAAGTCGGTAAGCAATCAAGTTCGTAGGAGTTTCCTTAGGTCGTGTGAATGAATTTAAATATACGTTTGTGTAATCGTGAGGTTCCAAAGAAAGGACGCGAAAACGCATTCGAGAGAGTATAATCACATCATCACGCTCAAGGTTTCAATAGGTGATCACCAATGATAGAAATTCGAGCCTTCCAAACCCTCTAATCTAGAGTGAGTTCGCATTAGTGTCTGGCGTCACTTTGATAAAGGAATGATGGTTCTGTGTAAGTCAATAGTAGAAATTAGGCATTGCATTAAGCATTGGTCGGTACAAAGGCTAGCGAAAAGATTTCACATAAGTACGATAAACCATCGTAGGATCAAAGTGCGACTCTTGTAGTGTAAGGGGGAAAAGGGGTGAGGTAAATGTGTAGTTCGTCGTGTCCGTATATAGGTTGAGTAATCCGTATCGCCATCCTCGAATGTCCCGAAGACTATTCCATCATTAGGAGGCATCCGCTTGCTAAGTTGGGTATACGAGGGTGTAGATCAAAATAAGATATCAATTAGCTACCCAACAAGGTAATGAGGGGGGGGGGGTAATCTTGTGATCGGTAGAAATCGTGGTGTGGTTGTTAGCGTTTTGTTATATCGGTTGCGGATCGAAGGAACGGGAGGTTGGGCATGTTGTCCTGTGGCGCGAAGATAAAGGACAAGTTTAAGCACAAGATTCGGTTCGCGAAGGTAGGATCTAAACGTCCTAAGATGGTTTGAAGTAGCAGGTTATACCTCCTGCAGGAACAGCTGCGAGTGCCTCAGCAACTCATTCGTTGATCAAAGCCGTCAACTGGGCTTGAGTGAGGTTGATACGTCCTCCGCGTCCGCTCATGATCTTCATAATGAAGCAACGTAAGTGAGGAAGTGTCACGAAAGTGCGTAAGTGTGGGACGACAGGAGAGAGTAAGCACACAAGGTTCAAATAGCAATTATCACGTTAACTAATGCACAGTGAGAACTATCTAACCGACAATATAGCATATATCATACCACTTATGGTGTCGAGTCTTGCACGTGGAGCGAAGCATCGTTGTGGATCGTTGAGCACTGTACAGGTTATAGTCTGGTTTTATCGAAAAGCTTTTCCCTTTTTAAAACCAAGTTCACTATAACCAATGGCTCTGATACCAATCTGTCACACACCCAAAATCCACCATGTGGAGTACCACCGCTGGGAGGCGTGACATGACCAGGATCGAGCCACCAATCATATTGAACAATGTATTTAAGTAAATAAAACCAACCACAATACAATTGGTGACCAAAAGCCAGTTAACCAAGTTTTAAATTTAAACAGCGGAAGCATAATACGTGATACCAAAATATAAGTTCATAACATAGTCCATAGTTCGTAAGTTTAAAGTCCAAAACGTAGGTTTAATAAGTTCATAAAGTTTATTTATTAAATACGGGACATATCAGTTCGCATCCCACAACGACCACCTCCATATGCAAGCTCCAAGCATTTAACGACCTGTAAGGCATGTAACAACGAGTCAACAACAAAGTTGAGTGAGTTCACGGTTGGTTGTTTAGTTATAGCATTTGTTTCGTAAATTATCTGTTCGTTTTGAAAACCATGTATCGTATGAGTTTGCATCGCGGTCTTTCTGACATGTTTGCGAAGATTAGTGGGGGTTTCCCATGTGTTACTAGACCACGCGTATCGACTGCAACGAAAATATAAGAGGTGCCCTAAGTAAATGTCTATCAGCATTGACCCTTTGCCCATAGTCCATTAGTACACGCCCGTCCGACTGGCACGGTGTGAGGTTTGTTAAACCTAATAGCGCTATTAACTAATGACCCGCTCGCCATAGGCCTCGGCGATTAAGTCGATAAATGAGGGACTTAAAGTGATAGAGTTGATGGTCTTATGATCGTGTACGTAGGTTTTACGTACGTGCCCTTCAATCCGAGGACAGTAAAAAGTAGTTTAATAGTAATGATAGTACAAGTAGTTAATCAATCCCATTCCCAAACCCCTGGGAATCCCATGCCTTAGAAAGAGTGTGAACTCACCTCGGTTTGCTCGGTTAGATTTTCAATATAGCTAACAGTCAAGGTCGGTCAATCACGTCCTAGTATGATTTACCAGTTAGTCATTTAGTGGCTTTCAAATAGAACACAAAGTTCCTACACGTATCTATCACACAACATGCATCACCATAACGGCTTATGCCCATCTAAGTTTCCCATCCATTCCCCACTCAAAATCAAACATACGATAATGCACATAACATATATAACATGTTAGATCATTCACGGATAGCATACTCGACATTTAGACACACAAGGTCACAACTTATATCAATTCAGCATTAATATTCAAAACCGGCAGTTTTCGTTCGTCTTAATAAAATAGTTAAATTATTCCAAAAATTCCCAAAGTTTTACAAGATGTCTTAAACGTTCCATATTTTATTGTGTAAAAATATCGGGGTCCGGTTCACTACCAATATTTTATAACAATTCATATTCCGGACTGAACTCAGATTTATGAATTTCTAACCACAGTCCACGGAACAATTCATTAAAAATTCATCGAGTGTCCGATTTACGAAATTCCAGTGGGGTAATTATACATGCATCGGTTGTCATCTACTGTACAAATTTCATGGTCCGATTCATCACAAAACTCAGGTTATGACTGAAAGTACAACACCCATTTATTGCTGTCAAAATTCAGCTTAAGTTGCTGTTACAATTTAACACTTTAAAAATAGTAAACGAAGTCCAAAAATTACGATTCCGGTGCCATTAGAACCGTATTTCATAATATCACATTTTAGACTTAAAATATCAGTTTTTCGTTAGGTTTATGACTTGTTTACAGCCAACTGAAGTTGGCTGTAAAACTTGGACAGATTCTGATTTTTAGTGTTTAACTTTCTAAATCGTGTTCGATCGATATCGTTAACAAGTTTAGTATTCACAACAACATCAAACATTAATATTATCCAGCAATACTTCAGATCATCAACCAATAATCACAATCACACAAGATCTACATGCTTTACACTAATATTCATCCATTAACCACCTTGTTCATCATTTTAGTAGACTTTTAGATTTTGATCTTGTATATTCATAATTTTTAACCGACTAATCTCTTATTAACCACATCAAACATGAACAAGAAGTTGATTAGAAGCACTTACAACTAGCACAAGGCTAGGGAAGAAACTATGCGAAAAAGAGGTGGATAAAAGCAAGATAGAGAGGTCCTTCGCCTTCCGTTAGCTCCAAGACTCCTTATGCGTGACCCGTAACACTTGTATAACTTTGGAATGAGGAGATCAAGAGCCGAAAATGGTGGTGTGTTCAAGGGGGGTCTCGGCCGTGAGCTAGGGAGGAGAGGAGAGAAAGAGAGTTTTGGTGGAATGGTGGTATTTATAAGATCTTCCATATAGCATATTCCTAGCATATTCCAAGCATATTCCTAGCATATTCCTAGCATATTCCTAGCATATTCCTAGCATATTTCTTAGGATATTCCTTAGCATATTCCTTAGCATATTCCTTAGCATATTCCTTAGCATATTCCTTAGCATATTCCTTAGCATATTCCTTAGCATATTCCTTAGCATATTCCTAGCATATTCCTTAGGATATTCCTTAGCATATTAAAAAATACGTGTAAGCATAACACAGATATCAGAAAGCAGTTAAGTAATTCCACACAGTCGTCAGACACTTTAATTATCATTAATAATTTATACGGAATACATGGGATTTTGAGGGTTGTCACAAAATTCGTATAAGAAGGGTTAAAAGCGTCAACAATGAAAGTTAAGGCTTTCTGAATAATTAATAAACTAAATGGGGACTTAACAACACGGGTAAATAACACGAGGTCCTTAGTTGTAATTAACCGAGGGCCAAACCGCAAAGTTACCCCTTCAAACCCGAAAGGTCAGGTAAATCATTACGAAAGATTTCGTTATTAATTACCAGATTCTGATAATCATTACAAAAGATTTAAAAATCCTGAAATTTTAACCTCTCGCGACCCGCGTAAGGGATTGGGTTAAGTTGAGGCGGGCCGCGAGCCACCTAAGATACGCGTCTGATCTTTACACATCAGGCGACCCGCGTAAAAGCAGCATGGATTCTCCATGCGGGCCGCATTAGACGCCTAGATGCAGAATGTTTGTAGTTTCTTGCCTTTTGAGCTTGTGAACGATCAAAACTCCAATAAATGAGGCCTGGGCACCCTATACTCGACCCATAGCTCTATGGGACACCTGCCCATCATCCATGATCAGTGTAGGTTGTTGTGTAATGATCTTGAGGGCTTTGTTGCACTATAAATTGCCACATTCAGCTCATAACATTCACACAACTCAAACACTCAACTACTGATCATTCTAAAGCTCTCAAGCATTCCTCTCTGCTCTCTAAGCAAGATACAACTTTTGTAAGTCGTTCAAATCCATTTTGGTCTTATATTTCCATAGATTTAGCTTATAAACTCAACCGTCGTAACTAACGGTTGTCATAACGATAATTCACAAATGGTCCAGTGAATTGTCGGATCAAAAGTAGTTTTGAGTTGGTATTTATGTGGGTAATGAACCCCTAAAAGGGTTCCCTCTGATCACCACTCTAACTATGTCAAATATCGAGTCAAACGCGCACTTAAAAAGTCAACAGAAAGTCGTTTTGCCATTTTGTACATAATCTGTAATGTATATGCTATGAAACCTGTTTTGATAATCATAAAACATGATAATAAGTATGTAAACTTGTTTGCGCTCGTTTGAATCGACCATTTGCTATATTGACCCGGTTCGGAGCCGAATGTCGCAAAAGTTTGACTTCTGCTTTGACTCCAGTTCTGACCCGTTTTAGTGAGGTATAGATATGCCTTAGGACTCTCTTAGGACCAGGTTACATGATGGTATAAACCTCTGTGATCGGTTCACGAGTTATCCGAGTCTTTTGCGCATTTCCGTTAATCGCCTAAAAGTTGACCGTAACGCCATTTTGAAAATAAAACGAGTATTTCAGACACGTGAATGGACCAAAACCTTGCTTATTAAATTATAAGCATGTCCTTAAAGTTTCACGTCAATCCGAGGTCTAGAATGAGAGTTATGCTAAATAGCGCGATTAAAATAAACTTTTGTAATAAAAAGCGCAATTAGCATAACACCTATCTAAACCAAGATTTCGTCACCAAAACTTTTACCCACTGTTATAAAATAATATTTTGGGAATTTTAGAGATTTTTAATAATTTTTACCTTGCTCATAACCTGCGGTTATGGCCACGGTTCGGTAAATACCGAATATGCCCTTTTCGGCCAAAACTTGAGTTCTACAAGGTCTTTTGACCCGATTCCAGTTGCTACTGATTTTAAATAATAAATAAAGTATTTTAGACTTTATAAACTGTTCGGGAAACTCAGATTTCCTGTAGAACTCGAAAAGCTCTTTAAAAGTCTTTAAAATGACCGAAAAGCCCCTACGGGGCATAATATTAACTTAAACTCGTTACGGGCATCACGGAAGGTATCCTATTGATACCCCAACCTCTTTAAGGCATATTGACTTAGGAAATAAGCGTAAGACTCTCATGGTTAACCGTTTCGCCTATTGCGCGCACGGTTCGGCTTATGAAACTAGCTTTCGTAAATTAGCCTGTACGGGTCAAATTATATTATTTGGACCCTAAAATCCAGAGTGTGAACCTTAAACCCATATAAAACAAGTCTCTGAACTTGTTTGGGGCAGAATCACATTCCATTCTCGGTTTTCGCCTTTTCGCGCGATTAAACCATAATTATATTCCGGAACCAACCGGTCTAGGCTACGACCAATATAAAGACCCGTTAGGATTCTAAGAGGTTAATTAAAACCTTCGTTCCAGATTAGGAGCCCAGTAAAAGCTATCGGCAATTTAATCAAATTAAGGAATAATACTTGCAAAGGTAAATACTTTAACTTATTTCCCCTATACGGGCTTGGGTTACGGTATGTTAATACCGCTTGATTGAGCATTATATTTTTCCATCGCTTAGGTGGTTAATTAAATAATATGATCGGCTCATTTAAACAGTTTTGTTTCTTAAAAGCCTTTGGGGGGTTTAATGACCGTTGTCCCGGATATCCTTGGCATCATTTTACGAAATGGCCACGACCATCGACATCCCGGTGTAGGCGTACACCCGGTATATATTGTCGACATTAAACTAAAAGACGTAGCCGTTGGTTTTTATACTACGGTTTTATGCAATGTGGTGTGTCTATAAATCTTTAACCCGGCACGACCCGGGCTACTGAACGCATAAAAGAACATGTAAAACGTTCACAAGATTTTAATAATTTTCCCAAGTTATAAAAGAGTTTGTGCCTTGTGCATTCAAATCAATTTTAATATACATTTTCAAATGTGTCAGTTGAACGTATTTACCAGTGTAAACTGACGTATTTTTCCCCAAAAGATTAAGTGCAGGTACTATACGAAATTGGCTGGTATTAGCTTCCTAAGCATCACGAATAGTCTCGCAAACTCGATGCCGAATCTGAATGAACAATATTTTATTATTTTGATCCGCTGTGGATACATTCGACTTCTGTAATACATTTGATATTACAACCAGAGGTTGAAGTATATATATTTATCTTTAAGCTTCCGCTGTGCATTTATATAATTGTGTGATTTGACTATATTGTTGCCAACATCGTCACGGTAATCCCCCACCGGGCCCACCGGTGATATATACGTGGAAATCGGGGTGTGACAGGTTGGTATCAGAGCCAACGTTGAGCGAATTAAACACTATCCTAATGTGTTTAATCTCAATGACACAATTGCACATACTTGAGTCTAGACAAGAACTTAGGACAAATTCGAATTGTGATTCCAATTTTGTCTTTTTCTTTTATTATTGGTATTTAAAGTTTTATAAAGCAGGAAAAAAAAATGCCACCCGTTATATTCCGAGGAAGAGGAAGGGGAAGAAGAGGCAGAGGAGATATCGTGACGCATTACGATCACGAAGCTGGACCGTCAGGTACAAGACCTCCTTCAATGACAAGGAGCGAAGAACCCCAACGACGAAGAGATCTTTACGAACCCGCGAGGCATTCCACCTCGCACAGCTCGACGCCATCATACCGGCACTCCTTTGGGCCAAATTCAGAAAATGATCCCAACAACCCACAACCTTCCTTCATACCTCTACAACGTTCGGTATCACACCGAAATTATGACGACCCTACTCCATACTTCATAGGTCAGTTTAATCCAGCTGACTACATACAGGAACCTTCAGGCTTTGTTCCACTAGGGCCACAAGATCACTTCTCCGAGGACCATATGGATGAAGATACTGATCCAACTGAACCTGCTCGTGGTACGCCCACGCATCCGATAGAAGTCTCTGATGGGTCATCTTTCCATGGCACACCCTATCAGGGGCCAGACAGTTTCCAAGCGTTGTTTGACCGACATGAGTGGTACTAGACACCACCTCAACAGACATCACAACAACCGCGACATCCGCAAGATCCCTCTGAGGATTCACGCTTTGTGGCAGTTACGCCACCACCTCCGCCACCGGCGCAACCAGTAATACCTGATCCGCCAAGGCGTAGGAGGACGAATGCGCGTATGTCCACACGAGGAGGAGGGGGTATCCACTTCAGCACCCCTCGGCACTCTAGTAGTAGCCGCTATCCGCCACTACAAGAAGAAGGACCTTCAAGTCCTATACAGGAGGCGAACTCCGCACCAGCTGCACCAAATTCGCCACCATTTGGGTACGACCAACCCATACCTGCTTACACGGGTCCAACGGCTTACAACCCGTTCGAACCGTCACAAGCACATTACAACTACAATTATGAGCGCGACCCCTATGTGGTGTCGGCTAGATATAATGCATGCTATCCTGACGGAGCTCATGGAAACATGGGACCACCGGACTACTCAGCTCATGGGTATCCAATACCTCCCAGACCTCCAGTTCCGCAACACGCGCCACAACCACGTTTCTCTCCTCCTGAACAGGAAGAGATACTCCATCGACTAGATCGTGTGGAGAGAGAGTTCGAAGAAGAGAAGAAAAGCCACCGAGGATTTCTCAAAGGCTTGGCGAACCTACTAAAGGGCAAAAAGAAGAAATGTGACCACTAGCCCTTAATAGTTGTACTAATGTAATTTCTACTTTGAAAGAAGTCCCTGCGTGGACACTTATCGTATTTCAGTCCCTACGTGGACTTATCTTTTAGTCCTTGCATGGACACTTATCTTATGTTAGTCCCTGCGTGGACTTGTCACTTATTCTTAAATCTCTATGGAGGTATGTACTATTTGAAAGACCCATTTAGGGCAATATGTGATTGTATTTGAGATTATGGAATGTATGTTATGAGTTTTGTTTTAATATGTATGAAATAAATCAAAACCATTCCTTTTAAATTGATCTGCCTAAATAAAGAATCTTAAAGAGTGAAACCTAGCCTGGTGTCTTTTAAGATCCGGCTAAGATGGTAGGACTTAATTAAAAGATTCAGATTCCCTGTTAACCGCTGCAAGCATGTTAACAATCATGGCAGATGTGATTCGTTAAAAATCACGCGCGTCATTCTTATACAATAATCCTTTAAGGATTTCAAAACTCAACTAAATGATTTATAAATCGTGGGTTAAATCACCAATGAAGGTGATCAATCTTATTTAAACATCCATTAGTGATGTAGTGCCTACGGGCCAATCCTATTAAAACATCCATTAGTAATGTAGTGCCTACGGGCCAAATCTTATTAAACCATCCATTAAGTGATGTAGTGCCTACGGGCCAAATCTTATTAAATCATCCATTAAGTGATGTAGTGCCTACGGGCCGACCTTATTAAAACATCCATTAGTGGTGTAGTGCCTATGGGCCGTAATAATTGTCTTATAAAGACAAAAGGCAGTGGTGGTCTATGACTCTCTGTCAGAAAGAGATAAAAGAACTACGGTTCAAATCTCTATGCCTTTGATTCTCTGAAATCTCGGCTAATAGTATAAAACATCCTCGTGATTAGGCTTTATGCCGCCAATATTATTGATATAGCTGAAATAGGATATATTCAAATCCTAATATTTAATGAAGTAATAAGTTAACCAAATATGGTCTCTGTTACCATGGTTGACAAATTGTCATGAAAGACAATTATATAATAATCTCCTAAATAAAATTTTGTTATCTTCTGTAACAGATTCAAGTTACAATGGCGGATCCCAATGGAGAGAATAGCCATACAAATGAAGATGACTACGACAATGCGCCAGTGCATTTGACAGGCGCACAGTTAAAGGCTCTAATTGACAATGCTTTTCAGGCAGCTTTGGATCGTCAATATACTGAGTCCCAAGGCAGAACCGTATCAAAACCACCCTCCAAACCAAAGTCACAACCCAAACCACCCTCTCAACCCAAGAAAGATGACGACAATCACTCGTCAGCTGAGAATTGTATTCGTCGTGAACGAGAGTACACTGATGCATCTGGTGCCAAGGGTTGCACCTACAAGTATTTTGTATCTTGTAAGCCCCGGGAATTTACGGGGGAGAAGGGTGCTGTTGATTGTATCACCTGGCTGGATGAGATGGACACTATTGTGGACATCAGTGGGTGCGCAGAGAAGGATGTGGTGAAGTTTGTGTCCCAGTCATTTAAGGGCGAGGCCCTGGCATGGTGGAGAGCGTTGGTGCAGGCATCTGGTAAGTCTGCTTTATACAAGATGACATGGGAGGAATTTATTGCTCTCATTAAGGAAAACTACTGCCCTCAGCATGAGGTTGAGAAGATCGAGGCTGACATTGTGTCACTGGTAATGACGAACCTGGACTGCCAGGCATATTTGACGAGCTTCAATACGATGTCTCGCCTGGTCCCATACCTTGTGACACCAGAACCCCGAAGAATTGCCCATTTCATTGGGGGCTTGGAGCCTGCGATAAAGGCGAGTGTAAAGGCCTCTCGGCCGACGACCTTTAGGTCAGTTACTGACCTCTCCTTGTCTCTCACCTTAGACGCTGTCCGTCTGAGGACACTAAGGAACAAGGAGGCTGAGAAGAGGAAACGTGAGGATGATACCTCACGAAGATCAGGGAAGAAGCACCGTGGAAACGGTGAAGGCAAAAGAGGGTCAGAGGCAAAGAAAGATGGGCAAGCTGGTGAAAGGCCCAACTGCAAAATCTGCAAGAAACCCCACTCTGGGAAGTGCAGGTTTGCATCGAATTCACAGTCACAACCAAAGACTCCTTCCTGTGGACTGTGCAAGTCCAAGGATCATAAGACTGTGGAATGCAAGAAGATCAAGGATGCAACCTGCTATGGTTGCAACGAAAAGGGGCATATCAAGAGTAACTGCCCTAAGAACGCCAAGAAGGCGGAGGAGACCAAGAAGACAAACGCGAGAGTCTTCCGCATGGATGCAAAGGAGGCAGTACAGAACGACAATGTGCTTACAGGTACTTTTCTCGTAAATAATATATTTGCAAGAGTACTTTTCGATTCTGGCGCTGATAAGTCCTTTGTAGACCAAAAGTTTTGTAAACTATTGAACATGCCGATCAAAACCCTAGATGTAAAATACGAGGTAGAGTTAGCAGACGGCACGATAGAAACCGTCTCCACTGTTCTAGAGGGATGTGAAATGTCCATTAAGAACCATTCTTTTCCTCTATCTCTACTTCCCTTCAAACTAGCGGGTTTCGACATTGTTCTAGGTATGGACTGGTTATCCCATAATCAGGCCCAAATCATTTGCGGCAAAAGGCATATAGTGCTAAAGACTCCGACTGGTGAATCACTTACCATTCGAGGAGATACGTAGTACGGATTACCCGAGGACGTATCTATGCTCAAAGCTTCTAGATGTTTGAACAGACTCTGTGTAATTTACATGGCTCAGGTGATAATTGAAGAGCCTAAGCCGAAGGTCGAGGATCTTCCTGTCATTTCTGAATATCCCGAGGTTTTTCCTGAAGAACTACCTGGTTTGCCACCAGATAGACAAGTGGAATTCATAATAGATATCATACCAGGAGTAGCTCCTATAGCTAGAGCACCTTACAGGCTAGCTCCTACTGAAATGAAGGAACTAAGGACCCAGTTGGATGAACTGTTGGCAAAAGGTTTTATCAGACCTAGTTCGTCTCCCTGGGGAGCACCTGTCCTATTTGTAAAGAAGAAGGACGGATCGATGCGTCTGTGCATCGATTACCGAGAGCTAAACAAAGTTACCATAAAGAATAGATATCCTTTGCCAAGGATCGACGATCTGTTCGATCAGCTACAAGGAGCGAGCTACTTCTCAAAGATCGACTTAAGGTCGGGCTATCATTAGCTAAGGGTCAGGGATGAAGATGTACACAAGACAGCATTTAGGACTCGCTATGGTCATTACGAGTTCCTAGTGATGCCTTTTGGGCTCACAAATGCACCGGCTGCATTCATGGATCTCATGAATCGCGTTTGCAAGCCATACTTGGACAAATTTGTCATCGTCTTCATCGACGATATCCTGATATATTCAAAAAGCCAAGCTGACCACGAGAAGAACCTCCGTTGCATTCTCGAATTACTACAGCATGAGAAACTCTACGCCAAATTCTCGAAATGTGAATTCTGGCTACGAGAGGTTCAGTTTTTAGGTCATGTTGTGAGTGAGCGTGGTATCCAAGTGGATCCCGCTAAGGTAGAGGCGGTCATGAACTGGCAAGAGCCAAAGACGCCTACCGAAATTCGTAGTTTCCTGGGGTTAGCAGGATACTACAGGAGGTTTATTGAAAATTTTTCGAGGATTGCTGCACCCTTAACCTCCCTAACCAAGAAGAAGGAAAAATTTATTTGGGGCCCAAAGCAGCAAGAGTCCTTCGAAATACTGAAGCAAAAGCTAAGCAACGCACCTGTGCTGACATTACCGGAAGGTACAGATGAATTCGTAGTTTACTGCGATGCATCACACACGGGCATGGGTGTGTGCTTATGCAGAAGGGCAAGGTGATTGCCTATGCTTCAAGGCAATTAAAGGTGCACGAAAAGAATTACACCACCCACGACTTGGAGTTGGGTGCCGTTGTATTTGCGCTAAAATTGTGGAGGCATTACCTTTATGGTATTAAATTTGTGATTTATTCTGATCACAAAAGCCTCCAGCACCTGTTCAATCAGAAAGAGTTGAACATGAGGCAGCGCCATTGGATGGAAACCTTGAATGACTATGAGTGTGAGATCAGGTACCATCCCGGCAAGGCGAATGTAGTCGCTGATGCCTTGAGCAGGAAAGAAAGGGTAAAACCTATTCGAATCAATGCCAAGAGCATTGAGGTCAAGAACAATTTAATTGAAAGGATTTTAGCTGCACAGCGAGAGGCTGTGTTGGAAGCTAATTATCCTAATGAAAAGTTAGGAGTAACTGAGGAGCAGTTGACTCTTAGCAAGGATGGAATCCTTAGACTGAACGGACGTATATGGGTTCCGATTTATGGAGGACTACGAGATGTTATCCTCCAGGAAGCCCATAGTTCCAAATATTCAGTCCATCCTGGTGCAGACAAGATGTATCAAGATTTAAAGGCAAACTATTGGTGGATAGGCTTGAAAAAGTATGTGGCCGCCCACGTAGCAAAGTGCTTGACTTGTGCTCAAGTCAAAGCCGAGCACCAAAAGCCGTCTGGCTTGCTACAACAGCCTGAGCTTCCCGAGTGGAAGTGGGAATGCGTAACTATGGACTTCATAACCAAGTTACCCAAAACCAGGAAGGGAAACGATACAATATGGGTCATAGTCGATAGGCTGACTAAATCAGCTCATTTTCTACCCATCAAGGAGACGTATAGCTCCGATATTGTAGGCCAACTTTATGTTGATAAGATTGTAGCCTTACACGGCATACCTGTGTCTATTATCTCCGACCGGGATACTAGATACACGTCTCACTTCTGGAAGAGTTTCCAGCAATCTTTGGGCACGCGTTTGAACTTCAGTATGGCTTACCATCCACAGACGGACGGTCAAAGTGAGCGTACTATCCAGACGTTAGAAGACATGCTTCGTGCGTGTGCAATCGATTTAGGTGGTAACTGGGATAAGAATCTACCCCTGATCGAATTCTCCTACAATAATAGCTACCACACCAGCATAAAGGTTGCGCCTTTCGAGGCATTATACGGTAGAAAATGTAGATCGCCTGTTTGTTGGGCGGAAGTAGGAGAGGTCCAATTATCGGGACCAGAGATAGTTTTCCAGACAACGGACAAGATTGTCCAGATACGGGAACGTCTCAAGGCTGCCCGCGATAGGCAAAAGAGCTACGCTGATCCAAAGCGTAAGGATTTTCACTTCGAAGTGGGTGAAAAAGTGTTGCTTAAAGTGTCGCCCTGGAAAGGGGTGATGCGTTTCGGCAAGAAAGGCAAACTGAGTCCGAGATACATAGGACCTTTTGAGGTCATTGAACGTGTCGGGTCAGTTGCCTATAAGTTGAACTTGCCTGAAGAGCTCAATGGAATTCACAACGTGTTCCACATCTGCAATCTCAAAAAGTGCTTCGCCGATGAATCATTGGTGATTCCACACACAGATGTGCATATAGATGAGAGCTTAAAGTTTGTAGAAAAACCTTTGTCGATTGAAGATCGACAGGTGAAGAAGCTTCGAAGAAAGCACGTACCGATTGTAAAAGTCAAATGGGATGCTCGTAGAGGTCCCGAATATACGTGGGAAGTCGAAGACACAATGAAAGAAAAATACCCCTATTTATTTGAGTAAATCTCGGGTCGAGATTTATTTTAAGGGGGTGAGGATGTAACACCTCGAATTTTTGTGTCCAATAATGTGTTAACACGTGTCATTTGATTACACGTGGCATTGATATTAAATAAAGGACTAATGTTGACAAACCTTGAAAGTATATAAATTCGAGGGTTATAAATGTCAAACAAGGGTAAATATACTGTATAGTAACCCTAAATGGTGCTTGTACCTTCAAACGAATAAATCATGGATCGTACGGAAGCGAAACGCGGAAGAAAGTGAGAGATTACAAGCTACAGGGGTTAACTGTGTCAACATGTTTAATAATACCTCTGAGTGACCCTTTAACGCTCCCAAGGCTTTGTAACAGTATTATACGCTCACAAGAACATATTGTATAAAGAGGTGGATAAAAGCAAGATAGAGAGGTCCTTCGCCTTCCGTTAGCTCCAAGACTCCTTATGCGTGACCCGTAACACTTGTATAACTTTGGAATGAGGAGATCAAGAGCCGAAAATGGTGGTGTGTTCAAGGGGGTTTCGGCCGTGAGCTAGGGAGGAGAGGAGAGAAAGAGAGTTTTGGTGGAATGGTGGTATTTATAAGATCTTCCATATAGCATATTCCTAGCATATTCCAAGCATATTCCTAGCATATTCCAAGCATATTCCTAGCATATTCCTAGCATATTCCTAGCATATTCCTTAGCATATTCCTTAGCATATTCCTTAGCATATTCCTTAGCATATTCCTTAGCATATTCCTTAGCATATTCCTTAGCATATTCCTAGCATATTCCTTAGGATATTCCTTAGCATATTAAAAAATACGTGTAAGCATAACACAGATATCAGAAAGCAGTTAAGTAATTCCACACAGTCGTCAGACACTTTAATTATCATTAATAATTTATACGGAATACATGGGATTTTGAGGGTTGTCACAAAATTCGTATAAGAAGGGTTAAAAGCGTCAACAATGAAAGTTAAGGCTTTCTGAATAATTAATAAACTAAATGGGGACTTAACAACGCGGGTAAATAACACGAGGTCCTTAGTTGTAATTAACCGAGGGCCAAACCGCAAAGTTACCCCTTCAAACCCGAAAGGTCAGGTAAATCATTACGAAAGATTTCGTTATTAATTACCAGATTCTGATAATCATTACAAAAGATTTAAAAATCCTGAAATTTTAACCTCTCGCGACCCGCGTAAGGGATTGGGTTAAGTTGAGGCGGGCCGCGAGCCACCTAAGATACGCGTCTGATCTTTACACATCAGGCGACCCGCGTAAAAGCAGCATGGATTCTCCATGCGGGCCGCATTAGACGCCCAGATGCAGAATGTTTGTAGTTTCTTGCCTTTTGAGCTTGTGAACGATCAAAACTCCAATAAATGAGGCCTGGGCACCCTATACTCGACCCATAGCTCTATGGGACACCTGCCCATCATCCATGATCAGTGTAGGTTGTTGTGTAATGATCTTGAGGGCTTTGTTGCACTATAAATAGCCACATTGAGCTCATAACATTCACACAACTCAAACACTCAACTACTGATCATTCTAAAGCTCTCAAGCATTCCTCTCTGCTCTCTAAGCAAGATACAACTTTTGTAAGTCGTTCAAATCCATTTTGGTCTTATATTTCCATAGATTTAGCTTATAAACTCAACCGTCGTAACTAACGGTTGTCATAACGATAATTCACAAATGGTCCAGTGAATTGTCGGATCAAAAGTAGTTTTGAGTTGGTATTTATGTGGGTAATGAACCCCTAAAAGGGTTCCCTCTGATCACCACTCTAACTATGTCAAATATCGAGTCAAACGCGCACTTAAAAAGTCAACAGAAAGTCGTTTTGCCATTTTGTACATAATCTGTAATGTATATGCTATGAAACCTGTTTTGATAATCATAAAACATGATAATAAGTATGTAAACTTGTTTGCGCTCGTTTGAATCGACCATTTGCTATATTGACCCGGTTCGGAGCCGAATGTCGCAAAAGTTTGACTTCTGCTTTGACTCCAGTTCTGACCCGTTTTAGTGAGGTATAGATATGCCTTAGGACTCTCTTAGGACCAGGTTACATGATGGTATAAACCTCTGTGATCGGTTCACGAGTTATCCGAGTCTTTTGCGCATTTCCGTTAATCGCCTAAAAGTTGACCGTAACGCCATTTTGAAAATAAAACGAGTATTTCGGACACGTGAACGGACCAGAACCTTGCTTATTAAATTATAAGCATGTCCTTAAGTTTCACGTCAATCCGAGGTCTAGAATGAGAGTTATGCTAAATAGCGCGATTAAAATAAACTTTTGTAATAAAAAGCGCAATTAGCATAACACCTATCTAAACCAAGATTTCGTCACCAAAACTTTTACCCACTGTTATAAATAATATTTTGGGAATTTTAGAGATTTTTAATAATTTTTACCTTGCTCATAACCTGCGGTTATGGCCACGGTTCGGTAAATACCGAATATGCCCTTTTCGGCCAAAACTTGAGTTCTACAAGGTCTTTTGACCCGATTCCAGTTGCTACTGATTTTAAATAATAAATAAAGTATTTTAGACTTTATAAACTGTTCGGGAAACTCAGATTTCCTGTAGAACTCGAAAAGCTCTTTAAAAGTCTTTAAAATGACCGAAAAGCCCCTACGGGGCATAATATTAACTTAAACTCGTTACGGGCATCACGGAAGGTATCCTATTGATACCCCAACCTCTTTAAGGCATATTGACTTAGGAAATAAGCGTAAGACTCTCATGGTTAACCGTTTCGCCTATTGCGCACACGGTTCGGCTTATGAAACTAGCTTTCGTAAATTAGCCGGTACGGGTCAAATTATATTATTTGGACCCCAAAATCCAGAGTGTGAACCTTAAACCCATATAAAACAAGTCTCTGAACTTGTTTGGGGCAAGAATCACATTCCATTCTCGGTTTTCGCCTTTTCGCGCGATTAAACCGTAATTATATTCCGGAACCAACCGGTCTAGGCTACGGCCAATATAAAGACCCGTTAGGATTCTAAGAGGTTAATTAAAACCTTCGTTCCAGATTAGGAGCCCAGTAAAAGCTATCGGCGATTTAATCAAATTAAGGAATAATACTTGCAAAGGTAAATACTTTAACTTATTTCCCCTATACGGGCTTGGGTTACGGTATGTTAATACCGCTTGATTGAGCATTATATTTTTCCATCGCTTAGGTGGTTAATTAAATAATATGATCGGCTCATTAAAACAGTTTTTCTTTCTTAAAAAGCCTTTGGGGGGGTTTTAATGACCGTTTGTTCCCCGGATATCCTTGGCATCATTTTACGAAATGGCCACCGACCATCGACATCCCGGTGTAGGCGTACACCCGGTATAATATTGTCGACATTAAATTAAAAGACGTAGCCGTTGGTTTTTATACTACGGTTTACGCAAATGTGGTGTGTCTATAAATCTTTAACCCGGCACGACCGGCTACTGAACGCATAAAGAACATGTAAAACGTTCACAGATTTTAATAATTTTCCCAAGTTATAAAAGAGTTTGTGCCTTGTGCATTCAAATCAATTTAATATACATTTTCAAATGTGTCAGTTGAACGTATTTACCAGTGTAAACTGACGTATTTTTCCCCAAAAGATTAAGTGCAGGTACTATACGAAATTGGCTGGTATTAGCTTCCTAAGCATCATGAATAGTCTCGCAAACTCGATGCCGAATCTGAATGAACAATATTTATTTATTTTGATCCGCTGTGGATACATTCGACTTCTGTAATACATTTGATATTACAACCAGAGGTTGAAGTATATATTTATCTTTAAAGCTTCCGCTGTGCATTTATATAATTGTGTGGTTTGACTATATTGTTGCCAACATCGTCACGGTAATCCCCCACCGGGCCCACCGGTGAGACACGTGGAAATCGGGGTGTGACATAACAGCAAGTTAATCATCATCTACCATCTAACCATACCAATAATCACAAACCCTAGCCATACCACATCATGATTTTTCAAAAAATGCAGCCAATGGTCATTTACGCACACAAACTATCGATTACTTCAACAAATCGCATTCTAAACCGAAATAAATCATATAACATCAAAACCCTAACAAGTTAACTTAAAATCACAACCATGATTCTACAAAAATCACACCAAGAATATCAATCCAAATCAAGAACACTAACCTTGAAGCAAGAGAACTAGAGAAGGGATTACACGGAAGTGAAAAGCGAATCAAGAAGCTGAACTAGGGTTAGATTTTCGCAAGGGGGTCTTCCTCTGGTAGACGATCCCAAGGAGAATTAGGGTTTTTGTTTTTGATTTCTTTTTTCCCAAAGTCAAGTAATTATAATTAAAACACAAGGAGGTTGGGCTAATGGGCTACAAGGAACAAGGGAGTGTAGTCTTGGGCTTAATTTTTCGAACAAGGGTATGGGTTGGGGGTTTGGGCCGGTTGGTGGCACAAGGGTAGAGGGGGTGGGCTTGGGTTGGATTTACTAAATGACGGTTTCGCAAATTTCGTGAAATAACTAATTACAACGATTCGTATCGCAAAGCGATATATTACAACACTTCGTTTCTCAACACTTCGTCCCGAAATTTAGCACATCGTTGCCGGAGAAGCTAGTCGTGTTGTGCGTTTTCCTGGGGTATCACATCATCCCCCCATTGGTTTGGAATTTCATCCTGAAATTCCGAAGTAACTTCAGTACTGGACTTACCTTTCTTGAACAACTGGGGGTACTTACGTTTCATCTGGTCCTCTCGTTCCCAAGTGAACTCTGGGCCCCGACATTAGTTCCAATGAACTCGTACAATAGGTATTTTGGTACGTTTGAGAGTCTTGATTTCCCGGTCCATAATTTCCAGCGGTTCCTCGATGAAGCGCAATTTGTCGTCGATAGTGAGTTCCTTGAAAGGAACGACGAGGGTCTCTTCTGACAAACACTTCTTCAGATTCGACATGTGAAAGACGTTGTGAACACCACTGAGCTCTTCGGGCAGATTCACTCTGTACACCACCTTGCCGGTTTTCTCAGTGATTTCGAAAGGTCCGACACACCACGGATTAAGCTTGCCCCGTTTGCCAAATCGAACCACACCTTTCCAAGGTGAAACTTTAAGTAGCACTCGATCCCCAACCTGGAACTCGAGAGGTTTCCTACGCTTACCAGCGTAGCCTTTCTGACGGTCCGAGCTGCCGTCGCTCGTTGTCAGATTTGGGCAATCTTTTCCGTTGTGTTGATAACAAGTTCTGGGCCAGTGATTTGGCTGTCGCCCACTTCTGCCCAACATAGAGGTGATCGGCATTTCCGCCCGTACAAAGTCTCGAACGGAGCAGCCTTGATGCTGGTGTGGTAACTGTCGTTGTATGAAAACTCCACTAAGGATAGGTGTCTTTTCCAGCCGTTACTAAAGTCAATGACACATGCTTGAAACATGTCTTTTAGAGTCTTGATGGTGCGTTAAGTCTGCCCATCCGTCTGAGGGTGATATGCTGTGCTCATGCCTAAACGTGAGCCGAAGGATTTGTGCATCGCCTGCCACAAATCAGATGTAAAGCGCAGGTCACGATCAGAAATGATAGAAGTTGGCACTCCATGCCTAGAGTTTACTTCCTTCAGATAGATGTCTGCGAGTATAGAAAACTTGTCAATTTCCTTGATTTCCGGAAAGCGTGCGGACTTGGTCAGTCGATCCACGATCACCCAGATGGTATCGTTTCCTCGCTGAGATCTAGGTAAGACAATGACAAAATCCATGGAAATTTACTCCCATTTCCATGTCGGGATCTCGGGTTGTTAGAGTAATCCTGATGGCTTCTGGTATTCCACCTTAACCCTAGCACAGGTCAAGCATTTACTAACATAAGTCGCTATGTCAGCTTTCATGTGGGCCGCCAATACAAAGTTTTGAGATCCTGGTACATCTTGTCAGAATCAGGATGCACTGAGTAACGAGACTTGTGTGCTTTGCCCATCACAAGCTCTCGTAGGTTTCCATAGGATGGAAACCAGATACGTTCCAAGAAATAGTAAGTGTCATCTTCCTAGCGTACAAGTTTCCTTCCCATGCCCCGCAGGGACTCAGCTTTAAAGTTCTCTTCCTTCGATGCTTCAACCTGAGCATTACGGATTTGGGTAGGAAGACTAGAGTGGATAGTAAGCTGTAACGCACGTACACGCTTAGGTTTGGTTTCCTTATGACTGAGGGCATCGGCCACAATGTTGGCCTTGCCGGAATGATACTTGATCGCGCACTCATAATCATTAAGAAGTTCGACCTACCGACGCTGTCGCATGTTCCACTCCTTCTGGTCAAAGATATGCTGGAGACTCCTGTGATCGGTGTAAATGGTGCATTTGGTACTCTACAGGTAATGTCTCTACATCTTGAGTGCAAACACTACTGCTCCCAGCTCCAAATCGTGGGTAGTGTAGTTCTTTTCGTGAACCTTGAGTTGGCATGATGCGTAAGTAATGTCTTTCTCACATTGCTTCAACACACAACTAACTCCTTGGATGGACGCGTCACAATAACAACGAAGTCATCTGTGCCTTTAGGTAACGAACGAATGGGGGTACAACAAAGTTTCACCTTCAGCTGTTGAAACGCGGATTCCTGAGCAATCTTTCGAGTTAGAGTTGCAAGGGTTTGTGCATACGATCAAGAAAAGCGGGCTTCACAATGCCAAAAGTCGTTCGTTGGAAACTAAACATAAGGTTGTTTGTGTTGTAGGGGCTCCATGGTAAGGTGTAGGTATCGTTCGGAGCTAACATGTTTTTTTTGTCCAAACTGCCAAAAAAAGCCATCAAATATCCAAATTTTGAGAAACACCCAAACCCCACTTCAAATCTTCAACAAAAAAAAAAAAAATCCAAACCCATTAACCATGACAAAAAGCTTTGATTTTTTGCATTTTAGGGTTCATTATCACATCATCAACTAAGTAACAAAAACACTGAAAAACAGTGTAGAAATCTTCTTACCAATCAAGGGCAGTAATAACAAACACTAGCCCAAAGGGGCAAAATTGGTCGGTGGTCGTGAAATTTCATATCTTGTAAGCTCTGTACTCTTGTCTAATTGTTCTTCATTGATTTCTTCTTGTGTTTCTTCTTTGATTATCGCTTTACGGTGTCGTCGTTTGTCGGCGGCGACGTCGACGAGTTTTCCGACGGATGAGTCACCGGTGTAGACTTTGTATTCGTGCAGATCTTCTATTTTCAAGTTCTGGTCTTCTGTTTCTGGCCGTAGGAATAGCTTTCCGTCTGCTTTCATCAACGACTCTAGGGTTTCGGTGGAGATGACAGCCTCCACTGCGGTAGTGATGGAGAGAGATGTTAGTGAGGAGAGTGTAGTGCGAGAGATGGGGTGGGGTGGGGTTAGGATGTATATACAAGGGGTGTGTTTCAAGAGAGAGAGATCAATGGATATAAGGAGAGAGAGAATCTTGAAAATGGATATGAAGAGAGAGAGAGAGAGAGATCACTGCTTTAAAGAGAAAAGAAAGGTGTGCAGACATTGGGTAGTGGAAAAGGGTGCATTTACACAAATGCCTCTCTGCAAAAAGGAGTGTATATGCTAATGTGTCGGTACACTATTCGTTTAGAGTAGTTCCTACGGTTCTCGCAACTGGGATTGGTTTTCTCTTGAACCGGATCCTATATATATAGAGTTAGGGTAAAATGAAAACTTATACGAGTTGTGAGAAGTTAGAGAACTCGGCCTTACGACAGGTTTTTTCAAAAATATTTTTTTTACCAAAAATCCTAAAAAAATTAACTTTTCAAAAAAAATAAAAAATAAAAAATAAAAACAACTAGTTTTTTCTATTTATGGCAGCCATAAATGTTGTAAAAGGCAATGTCAAGTTTATGTCATAAGCTTTTTACATCTGTTGTTAGAGACATCTGTTGTTAGAGACTGAAACACCATTTCGAATTTTTTTTTAATTTTTTACGACAATTTTTTCTAACATTTTAATATATGGGTGTGAAAAAAATGGGGACAAAAGAGAAGATCGAGTTCTCTAAGTTATCACACCTCAAAAGGGTTTTCCTTAATGATCTTATATGTATATACTTTTCAAACATAAAAAAAAAAAAAAAAAAAAAAAAAAAACATGACCCACTACTTAGACACAGTAACTTGACACTAGTTAAACAATAAATAAACATGGTAATACTAATCTGCTTACCCATTTTATTTATCTGACGCGTACCCGTTGACCCGTCAAGATTAAGCTAACCTTTAAAGCCATGACCCAATTTCCTTCAAGTCCCATCCATTTATCATTAAAATAAAATATGGGGTGTTAATGTTTCACCTACACATATAGCCCTCCCACAACATGTGTTATTGACCGAAACTTGCTTAATTAAATAGTGGTGTTGAAAAGATGAGTACACAGAGAAGACGAATGATTTAAACCAGTGTATTTATCAACATTTGTAATAATCTTTTGCATGTAGACGGCAACGACTGGACTTTTGGATGATTAATTAAATGGACGTGACACTTGTGTTTACTTTCCTAGCAATATATTGATTATAATGCCAGGATTCGCATTGGTTTCTCTAAAAATACATGAGTAGGTTACTTATAAGGAATGATTGTTAGTGGTTTTGAGTGGTTATAAGTGGAGGAGACAAAAAATATATGAAAATGTTACTGTTCATTTGTAAATACATGGTAAACACTGTTCACCCCTTATAAATTTTTATTTAATACTTTTAGAAGTGGTTGTGAGTGGAAAAGAGAGAAAATGTAATGATAAAGGTATAAAAAATATTAGAGAAAAATGCTCGGATTGTCCCTGTGGTTTCGCCTTTTTCACCTTTAGTCCCTAACTTTCTAAAATTACCTCAATAGTCCCCAACTTTTCATTTTTTGTTCCCGGATAGTCCCTGGGTCTAACTTCAGTTTGTTTTCTCTGTTAAGTGGTGTGAAATGACCAATTTACCCTTTCCTTAAAAAGGGCAAACAACAGGGACTAGATCGGAAACATTATCATCTTTCACCATTAAAACCCTTCTTCCTCTTCTCTGTGTTTTCTCCGGCGAACAAGACCCACTTCACCTCACCCTATTTCACCTCCGATTACCCCATCATTAATCACCGCCGACGACCACCTCTCCACTGTCAAACCTCCGATCGATCGCCACCATGGTGGCAGCCGCATATATTGATTAAGTCAAACACAAACCGTAAAAGTTAAGGATATGTACTGAGGGGGTCGGTAGCAATTAAGTTGTCATTTATTGTTCATCTTTTTTTTTTTTTTTAGAATCTGTTGATTTTACAATTTGATTCAAAGAAGACGAACCCACACAATCGGTTTAAAGGAAGATTTTTGCGAAATTCAATTTGGAGAAATTGGACAAGAAAAACCATTTTAGGTAATGGAGGATGAAAATGAGGGCACTGTTGGTGCAAGGGGAATTTTGGAAGCTCTTGGAGGTGAAGTAAATTTACCCTTAAACCTATATGAGAAGAAAAAGGACATTACTAAAAAGCACATAATGCTCCCATTGTGAGTCTTGAGGTGTCAAAGGAAATTTCCGCAGAAGGAGTTTGGGCCAAGTTAGAGAGAGAGCCTGCACGTGACCAAGCGAACTGCCAACATCTTATATCTCAAGATGATATCATACACATTCCTTATGTAAGGTATACACCTCAAGTTGAAGGATCTAATTTTGATCTTCAAATAAGGTATATTCCTTAAAGGGAATCTTATCTCACTGGCAAGTTTTTGAAGATGTCATTGTGTGTCATATGAGGTTAAGGAAGAGTAAAGAAAAGTTTATGAAATGGTCAATGAAATTAGTCATAAACAAGAAAGAAGAACAACAGATGCTTCTTAAATGATAATGGTGGTGATCGATTGGAGGTTTGACAGTGGAGAGGTGGTCGCTGGCGGTGATTAATTATGGGGTAATCGGAGATGAAATAGGGTGAGGTGAAGTGAGTCTTGTTCGCCGGAGAAAATACAGAGAAGAGGAAGAAGGGGTTTAATGGTGAAAGATGATAATATTTCTGATCTAGTCCCTGTGGTTTGCCCTTTTTAAGGAAAGGGTAAATTGGTCATTTCACACCCACTTAACAGAGAAAACACTCTGAAGTTAAACCCAGGGACTATCCGGGAACAAAAAATGAAAAGTTGGGGACAATTGAGGTAATTTTAGAAAGTTAGGGACTAAAGGTGAAAAAAGGCGAAACCACAGGGACTATCCGAGCATTTTTCTCAAAATATTATTTAACTGAAAAGAAGAGGAAAAAAATAGTTGTTTTTAGTCATATGGATATGGATAAAAAAATCAATTGTGAATACTCTAACGTTAATATTTGACTGTATTTCAGCTTATTACCTGGGTTGCTTTAAAGAAAAAAAAATCAATTTAGTGTCTTTGCAAACTTTACAAAATGTTGATCAGTAATTCACTATTTAGATGTGTTCCCGATGTTAACGAATAGTTATGTTTTTTAG
This sequence comes from Helianthus annuus, assembly GCF_002127325.2. Taxonomy (NCBI): domain Eukaryota; kingdom Viridiplantae; phylum Streptophyta; class Magnoliopsida; order Asterales; family Asteraceae; genus Helianthus; species Helianthus annuus. The sequence goes on from NC_035433.2 coordinate 692,992, forward strand.
GCCATCCGTAGTCATAAAGTCCATTTGGGGCGTTATGCGACACGTGGCACGCCACGTCATACAGGAGTTTTATGGGGCGTCATGTCACTAGAGCCCGTAGTCATAAAGCCCCTACCTTATCATTACTCAATTAATTAATATTCAATTTTTTATGTTTTTAATTAATGTATTTTATTATAAATAACATATTTTTACTCATTTAATTTATCAAAATAAAAATAACTAAACCTATTTTTAATTTAAATTAAACTTTAAAACATTAACACATATATAACTAAATTGTAAGATGTATTATTTAAAACTAAAACTTTGAAGGATCTTTTTAAAATTAAAAACAAATTCTAAGGGTAATATTTAACACTAAAGCAAACTTGAGAGATTTAAAAGTTATAACATAGACCTCCTTCCTTCTTCGATACCTACAACAAAACAGAAACAGAGCATTACAATTATACCTACATATGTATGTATATATATATGTGTGTAAGTGAGGGAAAAAACCAGAAAATAAAAAAAACAAATAAAAATTCAAACTTCTCCCCACATCACGCCGCTATATACATGGCGCCACCCACCAATTTGATCCCCATAGCGCCGCCCGCCGTGGTGTTCGGGGCGCTATGGGGCGCTATCCATAAAAAAAATCCACACATCACGCCCCACTACAGAACAGAGGGTCTTAGGCAATGTGTAGTCATAAAGCCCCTTTGGGAGCGTTATTCAACAAGTGGCGAAATGCGTAAGAGAGGGGCTTTATATCACAAGAGGGTGTAGTGGTAAGGGGTTATATAACCCCTTCAATTATACATACATATGTATGTATATATACTAGCAGGGTGCCTGCGCGATGCGGCGGGGGTGACACTTTGCATTGCGACACTCGTTTCTGGTAGTTTTCTTATTCGTATAATATTTATGGTAGCATTATTGTGGTGGATATATGTCATACGTATTACACATGTCTAGTAATTATTAAATTTAGAATTTAAATTATCAAGTACTTCAAGAAACCATTGACGCGATAAACTAACACACGAATAAAAAAAAGTAAGTCTTAAACATAAATAAAAGTTATACAAAGTAGTACACGGATAAGGAAATATAAGTCTTAAATATAAAAGTTGAAAATTAAAAGCTCAAGTGTGAAGTACTTTGCATCATGATGAGATCAATTTAGTATTCATACGGCTTAAACATCTCAAGGATGTCATCTATATTGTCACACCACCATTTCTCATCTTCGAGATCAACGTCCTCCGAAATTTCTTGTATCTCTTTCTGTTTCATTATTACATCCTTTGGATGATGTGTTTCTTCTATGTTCTCCTCTTTAACTGATACATTAGTTGTAGCTGGAGTAGTGTGGGGAACTGAAAAAAATGTTAAATATTTTAGTTACATATTTTATCATGTTACTATTATAAATAATATATGATAAAAACGACCTTCACAGTTAAACATAATATAAAAAAAAAAAAACAATATATCATGTTTTTGAAACATACATACCTGTGTAAAGATTTGAAAGGATGAATACTAAAGCTCCAAAACCACCGAATAATAAATAAGATGAATGTTAAGTGTGAGAATAGAAGAATAAATCAAAGTTATACACAACAGAAAATTGAAATACCTGTAAACCAAAAATTCTAAAGAACAAGAAATTTCTTGAAGTGAAAAAAAAATAATGAATTATACTCTATATAGAACATATAAACCAACGAATTGAATAACCTATAGCTTTTCTCAACTTACTAATATTATCTATAAGAGTATTTTTATACTTATAATCCCTAAAAAAATGCAACAGAATCTGGTATTCAGTTTTTGAAGATATATTATGTTTAAATTATGGAGTTTTTCCTAAAAGTTTGTTGGTGGAAAACTTATTTACCAAACTTCTAAAAAACGTTTTTATAAAAGAAAGGTTTTATGAAAACGAAAATGCTTCTAAAAACGTTTTTATATTTTTTATGAAAACTAAAATTCTAATTTTTTGAATATGGTATTATATAAAGTTTTTAATACAACCAATTAGATAAAACAAGTGAGCTTATTTGATGTCAATTTACTATCTGTTAACCCATGTAAGTATGTGCAACCAACCAAGTAAATGCACTAACATATAGAATACGAACAAAACTCATATCAAATCCGTATGTGCAAGGTTTTGAAATTTAATCTAGTCGCCGGAACAAATTGGTGAACAATCTTAATCAAACGAAAATTGAAGTGAAAAAGGTTAGAATATTATTAAAATGATACTAATGACAACAACGTAGAGAGTCTTGAGCATTTGGAATGTGATAGGACACATTGCTTTAATCACTTGTACACTAATGTATCATTTACTTGTACATTTTAATCCACACAACAATACTGACCAAGACAACTATCGAAATGTCGACAAAAATGAGTAGGTCATTATGGTACCTTTGGATTTTAAAAACATTATACTTTATAAAATATGACAAGAATACGTAAAATAATTATAAGTTTATTGTGGAAAGGGATAAGTGTAACTAATTAGCCATAAAGAGGTGGATAAAAGCAAGATAGAGAGGTCCTTCGCCTTCCGTTAGCTCCAAGACTCCTTATGCGTGACCCGTAACACTTGTATAACTTTGGAATGAGGAGATCAAGAGCCGAAAATGGTGGTGTGTTCAAGGGGGGTTTCGGCCGTGAGCTAGGGAGGAGAGGAGAGAAAGAGAGTTTTGGTGGAATGGTGGTATTTATAAGATCTTCCATATAGCATATTCCTAGCATATTCCAAGCATATTCCTAGCATATTCCAAGCATATTCCTAGCATATTCCTAGCATATTCCTAGCATATTCCTTAGCATATTCCTTAGCATATTCCTTAGCATATTCCTTAGCATATTCCTTAGCATATTCCTTAGCATATTCCTTAGCATATTCCTAGCATATTCCTTAGGATATTCCTTAGCATATTAAAAAATACGTGTAAGCATAACACAGATATCAGAAAGCAGTTAAGTAATTCCACACAGTCGTCAGACACTTTAATTATCATTAATAATTTATACGGAATACATGGGATTTTGAGGGTTGTCACAAAATTCGTATAAGAAGGGTTAAAAGCGTCAACAATGAAAGTTAAGGCTTTCTGAATAATTAATAAACTAAATGGGGACTTAACAACGCGGGTAAATAACACGAGGTCCTTAGTTGTAATTAACCGAGGGCCAAACCGCAAAGTTACCCCTTCAAACCCGAAAGGTCAGGTAAATCATTACGAAAGATTTCGTTATTAATTACCAGATTCTGATAATCATTACAAAAGATTTAAAAATCCTGAAATTTTAACCTCTCGCGACCCGCGTAAGGGATTGGGTTAAGTTGAGGCGGGCCGCGAGCCACCTAAGATACGCGTCTGATCTTTACACATCAGGCGACCCGCGTAAAAGCAGCATGGATTCTCCATGCGGGCCGCATTAGACGCCCAGATGCAGAATGTTTGTAGTTTCTTGCCTTTTGAGCTTGTGAACGATCAAAACTCCAATAAATGAGGCCTGGGCACCCTATACTCGACCCATAGCTCTATGGGACACCTGCCCATCATCCATGATCAGTGTAGGTTGTTGTGTAATGATCTTGAGGGCTTTGTTGCACTATAAATAGCCACATTGAGCTCATAACATTCACACAACTCAAACACTCAACTACTGATCATTCTAAAGCTCTCAAGCATTCCTCTCTGCTCTCTAAGCAAGATACAACTTTTGTAAGTCGTTCAAATCCATTTTGGTCTTATATTTCCATAGATTTAGCTTATAAACTCAACCGTCGTAACTAACGGTTGTCATAACGATAATTCACAAATGGTCCAGTGAATTGTCGGATCAAAAGTAGTTTTGAGTTGGTATTTATGTGGGTAATGAACCCCTAAAAGGGTTCCCTCTGATCACCACTCTAACTATGTCAAATATCGAGTCAAACGCGCACTTAAAAAGTCAACAGAAAGTCGTTTTGCCATTTTGTACATAATCTGTAATGTATATGCTATGAAACCTGTTTTGATAATCATAAAACATGATAATAAGTATGTAAACTTGTTTGCGCTCGTTTGAATCGACCATTTGCTATATTGACCCGGTTCGGAGCCGAATGTCGCAAAAGTTTGACTTCTGCTTTGACTCCAGTTCTGACCCGTTTTAGTGAGGTATAGATATGCCTTAGGACTCTCTTAGGACCAGGTTACATGATGGTATAAACCTCTGTGATCGGTTCACGAGTTATCCGAGTCTTTTGCGCATTTCCGTTAATCGCCTAAAAGTTGACCGTAACGCCATTTTGAAAATAAAACGAGTATTTCGGACACGTGAACGGACCAGAACCTTGCTTATTAAATTATAAGCATGTCCTTAAAGTTTCACGTCAATCCGAGGTCTAGAATGAGAGTTATGCTAAATAGCGCGATTAAAATAAACTTTTGTAATAAAAAGCGCAATTAGCATAACACCTATCTAAACCAAGATTTCGTCACCAAAACTTTTACCCACTGTTATAAATAATATTTTGGGAATTTTAGAGATTTTTAATAATTTTTACCTTGCTCATAACCTGCGGTTATGGCCACGGTTCGGTAAATACCGAATATGCCCTTTTCGGCCAAAACTTGAGTTCTACAAGGTCTTTTGACCCGATTCCAGTTGCTACTGATTTTAAATAATAAATAAAGTATTTTAGACTTTATAAACTGTTCGGGAAACTCAGATTTCCTGTAGAACTCGAAAAGCTCTTTAAAAGTCTTTAAAATGACCGAAAAGCCCCTACGGGGCATAATATTAACTTAAACTCGTTACGGGCATCACGGAAGGTATCCTATTGATACCCCAACCTCTTTAAGGCATATTGACTTAGGAAATAAGCGTAAGACTCTCATGGTTAACCGTTTCGCCTATTGCGCACACGGTTCGGCTTATGAAACTAGCTTTCGTAAATTAGCCGGTACGGGTCAAATTATATTATTTGGACCCCAAAATCCAGAGTGTGAACCTTAAACCCATATAAAACAAGTCTCTGAACTTGTTTGGGGCAGAATCACATTCCATTCTCGGTTTTCGCCTTTTCGCGCGATTAAACCGTAATTATATTCCGGAACCAACCGGTCTAGGCTACGGCCAATATAAAGACCCGTTAGGATTCTAAGAGGTTAATTAAAACCTTCGTTCCAGATTAGGAGCCCAGTAAAAGCTATCGGCGATTTAATCAAATTAAGGAATAATACTTGCAAAGGTAAATACTTTAACTTATTTCCCCTATACGGGCTTGGGTTACGGTATGTTAATACCGCTTGATTGAGCATTATATTTTTCCATCGCTTAGGTGGTTAATTAAATAATATGATCGGCTCATTTAAACAGTTTTGTTTCTTAAAAGCCTTTGGGGGGTTTAATGACCGTTGTCCCGGATATCCTTGGCATCATTTTACGAAATGGCCACGACCATCGACATCCCGGTGTAGGCGTACACCCGGTATATATTGTCGACATTAAATTAAAAGACGTAGCCGTTGGTTTTTATACTACGGTTTTACGCAATGTGGTGTGTCTATAAATCTTTAACCCGGCACGACCCGGGCTACTGAACGCATAAAAGAACATGTAAAACGTTCACAAGATTTTAATAATTTTCCCAAGTTATAAAAGAGTTTGTGCCTTGTGCATTCAAATCAATTTTAATATACATTTTCAAATGTGTCAGTTGAACGTATTTACCAGTGTAAACTGACGTATTTTTCCCCAAAAGATTAAGTGCAGGTACTATACGAAATTGGCTGGTATTAGCTTCCTAAGCATCATGAATAGTCTCGCAAACTCGATGCCGAATCTGAATGAACAATATTTTATTATTTTGATCCGCTGTGGATACATTCGACTTCTGTAATACATTTGATATTACAACCAGAGGTTGAAGTATATATATTTATCTTTAAGCTTCCGCTGTGCATTTATATAATTGTGTGGTTTGACTATATTGTTTCCAACATCGTCACGGTAATCCCCCACCGGGCCCACCGGTGATATATACGTGGAAATCGGGGTGTGACACCTAAAAAGGACATGAATCCAAACAAAAAGGTGTGTGCTATGGTTGGTAGGTTTGGAGAAACAAAGAAGAAGACGGTCAAGAAGAAGAAAGCAAAGAAGTCCTCTCTAGAAAAGAAAAAGGAAGAGGAGGTGAGGAAGTTTGGACCGTTTGGCAACAAATGGTATGAATCACTGGTAGGTGATTTTGAAGAGTTTGTGGGTGGCAAGCACGCCATTCGACCACCATGAGGTGGTAAGTTAATTGTTGTTGTATAGTTCTTTCACAATTAGTTTTAGTTTTTCTCCATAGTTTTGTTGTTGTTGTATAATTTGTTATTTCGTTTTAGTAGTTAAATGAACGTTGTGGGTGTGTTCCCTATATAACCTTCACGAGACCTACTCGTCTTCCCGAGCTATCGGGAGGTTTAAAAGGGCTTGTTGCATAAGCTAAATGCAACCGTGATTCCTACGAAAGTGAGTTAGGTTTGTTGTTATTGTAAATTAATTTTTCCACATAAATCAAAGTAAATCATCGTATGACTTGGTAATATTTTCATAAAAGTGGTAGAACTAGGAAACTAACAAATCTTGATGGTTGTAAGAAGCATGCTTCTACACAAAGGTTGAGATTTGTAGGTACACCGTGTTCGTGGGACGACCGCTTTCTTGAAGAGAAGAAGAGCACACGAGGAATGAGATCAAAAATCAGGTGCATACGTTTCTTTTTACTTTTGATTTTTAGTTAGAAAATAAGTGGAGTGTAAATTGTATTTTATTTTCCGGGTGAAATTTTGGGGAGGTTAGCCGTGTCACATCCCTTGCGCGATTTAAAAACTCTAGTTCTTACACACTGGGGACAATGTTTACCTCAAGTGTGGGGATGGGGGAGTAGTAAAAGTTTTTCAATTTTGATCCGTTCGTTTAAACACTACACATTGAGGACAATGTTTACCTCAAGTGTTTTGACCTGTTCGTTTAAACACTACACATTGAGGACAATGTTTACCTCAAGTGTGGGGATGGGGGGAAATTTTAAAAATTTTTCAAAAATGTCTTGTTTCGAAAGCGATCTCAAAAGCACAAGTAACTAAGTCAACAAGGGATGAAACAACCCATTTGGTCTTTTGTCATGGTCAAGTTCGAATTAATAGCATGACGGGTATTTAGCGGGTGGTTATTTGGGAATAATCCGCCTAAGAAGCTAGCACATCATGCATGTCACATACCATACCCTTTATATATGTGAGGTTTTGAGCCACTTTTAGATCATAGGATTATATATTTATGTTTCTTTGTTTGAGTGGACCATTAGTCACGTATTGTAGAACTTGCGACTTTTGATACGTTTGAGACCATAGACCGAATACAAGCACAAGAATGATTAAGGCATTAGGTAAACCTTTTTCCTTTTACACCATTTATCCATCCCTACCAAAAAATTTATTCCTTAGTAGCCAACTTCGAGCCTAATCCTTTCGTTTGACAACCCTTCAGCCCATAACCTTAAACCTTTTCTTTTAAACCCTGTGATAGAAATTCGATTATAGAAGTTAAGATTGTATAGTTGTAAATTGTTTGCTTACGAACAAAAAAAAAATCAGAAAATGTTGCGAAAAAAAAAGAATGAAAAAAATATATTGGAAAAAGAACAAAAATATGTGTTTCTAGTTTGTGGAATAAAAGGCGAAAATTTTTGCCTTCTAGTTTGATGTTGGTAGTTAGTCATGTTTAGAATAGTTGTTTTGTAATAAAAATCGAATTTTCATAACCTTAGCTACTTTAAATATCCTATTTCCTACCCTTAGCCTAGCCCCGTTACAACCCTTACAAAGACATTATGACTTGTGCTTAGTATTCGTGTTCGGTGGTGGAGAATGATTGAGTTGCAAGCCTATGCAGGTACGTGTTCTAATCGGTTTTGAGTGTTTACTTTTTAAAAGTGCTAATACATCATGAAAATTAGCCAATTTATAAACCGAGTGGAGAGAACATTGTGAGGGATGTGTATGATTTATTGGTTTCAAGGGCGGGTTAATCTTGGATAACCATTTTATATGTGATTATTCACTTTACCGTTAGATATTTTGTAAAATGTAAAAAGTTTGAACTGGGTATGACTTTGGACCTTAACCTTCGTCTCGGGAATGGGGAGTGTGTTTCTTGTTCGACCCACGTGAAAGTGAATTACAGATTTGCTTGAGGGCAAGCAAAAGACAAGTGTGGGGATGTGATACGTGGTCGAATAACGGTGTTCAATTGTGTCTAAGTTTAAGTTTTTACTTGACTTTTTATTCCGAATAGCCTACTTTTAATTAGAGTTGTGTTTTGCAGCCTTAATGGAGTTTAAGGTGATTTTCGGGAGCTTTACAGGCCACCGGGAGCAAACGGGATCAACCGGGGATGTGAAATCAACAAAACCGGGTTAATCACGAAGTTTGGATGTGTTTTGGGGGATGTTAATGGATTTAAAATGAATATATTGGAAGACGGCATGATAGAGGGCTGAATTACGAGTACGTGGGCAAAAACGATGAGTAAAACAGAGCTAAAACGAAGAAGTTATGAAGAAAACAAAAAGTGAGGTTTATAGGCACCGTCGGCGACGTCCCTCAGAAGTGTCCGTCGGCAGATTTAGTCCGTAAACAGTCGTTTAAGCCGTCGGGTGATTTTGGCACCCCCAGGGGCCGTCGGGGACGCCCAGGGGGCCGTCGGCGACGCCCCTCACAGCTCTGATTCGCGAAAATTGAGTTTTGGGTTGTTGGGGACGAGTTATAACATTAATTTTGACCAAGAAACGGGGGTTACACTTGTTTTTGAGTTTGAAACTTGTTCTTGGAGCCTAATATCATCACCATCATCACTTCCAATCCATCTTTGACAACTTCTATTATCCGAATCAAGAATCATTATCACCAATTTCACCATCATCTCCATTCAAAACCCTAACCACTCAACCCATCCATTCATTCTCATCACCATCACCCATCACTCACCACAAACCCTAATCACCATTTATTTCCATCATCAAGCTTCAAGATGTCGGGATTCAAGCTTTCGTCATCCGGTGATCAAGTTCCTTTAACCATGAGCGGCTAATCACCTTGGTTTCACCCCGGTGTAGGCAGTTGTATTATCTAGTGTTTCGATTTGTGTTTAGTTTTGACTTGTGTGACAAATTGTGTTTTGATTTGAACACCTTTGATAATTGTCGTGTATTTGAATTGGATTTGCAAATTGTCGAACGATGATAAAGTTATGACTTTGTGAAATGAATTTGTGCACTTATGCATTATCTTGGTTAGGATTTACTTGTGTTGATTACAAAGTGCATTCTTGTCCGTTCTTAGGAATGATGATAGTTATTGGCACCTAAGTCACGGTACACTAAATCCGTTAATCATTTATCCAATTAGGTCAATTCTAAAACTTGTAGGAACCTAGGTTTGCAATTACCGAAACCGGGTGTGAACCCTTTCTCTCATTATTGTTTTCTTTATCTTGTTTACACAATCAATCACATTTCTTGCATTTGCTAATTCCTAGTAGATAATCAATCCAATTTAGTTAATTTTGCTCAACATCTTTTCAACAAGCAAAAACCATAGAAATATTATAGCAAGCTTCATAAATTGTGACAACCATTAAAAATCAACCAAGTCCATTCACAAACCACATACTCTTCATGGTTCGACCCCTTACTACCACTAGCTATTTGTTAAGGGTAATTAGGGCTTATAAATCTTATCTTTGACTGGAGGGCGACACTCCGATCAGCCATCCGATCGGATGGTCATCCGTTTGGATGACCATTCGACCGATGGGCTGCCGCAAGTTGGTTTTCGTGTTCTCGTTTCGCGTGTTGTGCATTGTGTTACGTTTAGGCGAGTGTCGATTAGGCGATGTGATAGGTTTAGATAACAGTCACACAAATAATGTAACTAACATACAACAACATAAATAAACTTGCGTTTCCAGTTCGCATTGAGGTTGCGTTGCGATAGAGTTGCGGCTATGTTTTCGATTAATCACCACGATCATAATATAAACATGCACAAGTAACACATAAGTAGCACACACGTAAAACAATATAAAGAACTTATAAATCAAGTTGAGAATGCCATTGCGATGCGATTAGCGATAAATAGACTAGCGATTAACATCGATTTACTGCGATTGACATATATATACTCCACATAATACAATTAAAGTAAACAAATTGAAAGATTCGATTACAGTCAAGAAGCACAATCAATAATTAAGCAAGGAGTGACAGATCGCAATTAGCAATCTTTTCTTCCTTTGACTTTGACTTTGACTTGTACCTTGACTTTGGAAATGTGAGGTGTTACAGCCTCCCCTAGTTTAGGGAATTTCGTCCCGAAATTAAGGTGCAGGCGTAACGAAAAGATGAGGATACTTCGCCTTCATATCACTTTCGAGTTCCCAGGTGAACTCTGCGCCGCGTTTTCCTTTCCAGCGATCCTTCACAATGGGAATGCGTGAGCGCCTGAGCTTCTTGGTTTCTCGATCTATGATCTCGACAGGCTTCTCCACGAAGTGTAATGTTTCGTCCACTTGTAGATCCTCAAGTGGCACTTGTAATTTCTGCTTGGCCAGGCACTTTTTGAGGTTTGATACATGGAAAGTCGGGTGGACGTTGCTAAGTTCCTCCGATAGTTCGAGTCTGTAGGCCACTTTTCTTCCGTTTAGTGCCTCAAACGGTGCCATTTGAATGCTAGAATGATAACTGTTATTGTACGAGAATTCGACCAAAGGTAAGTGCGCGTCCCAATTACCCCCAAAATCTATGACACACGAGCGAAGCATGTCTTCAAGGGTACGAATCGTTCTTTTAGTCTGACCGTCGGTTTGGGGATGGAAAGTGGTACTTAGATTGAGAGTAGTACCGAGAGCAGATTGAAACGTTCTCCAAAGACGTGAGGCAAACCGAACATCACGGTCAAAGATGATATCTTGAGGCATCCCGCGTCGGCAAATGATCTCATCGGTGTAGATTCGGGCTAATCGTTCTACCTTGTAATCTTCCCGTATTGGCAGAAAGTGAGCAGATTTAGTCAAACGGTCAACGACAACCCAGATGCTGTCGTGACCTGATGGCGTGCGCGGGAGTTTCGTTATGAAGTCAATAGCTATACTCACCCATTTCCACATAGGGATCTCGGGTTGGATGAGTAAGCCAGAGGGTCTTTGTTGTTAGGCCTAGACTTTCGAACAAGTCAGGCACTTCGAAACATAGATAGCGATATCTTTCTTCATGCCCGGCCACCAGTACTTGTAGCGAAGGTCCTGATACATCTTATCGGCACCGGGATGAATAGAATATCGAGACTTGTGGGCTTCACCCAGCAGAATTTGTCATAAGTTAGTGCGCTTGGGAATCCAAATTCGGTCTAGATAATGGAATATACCATTCGATTTATTCACTAACTGCTCGCCATTATTGATGATCCTTTCCTTCTTCAAGGTGCGTTCGGTGAAACAAGCATGTTGAGCGTCACGGATAAGAGTTTCGAGATTGTGCTGGGCGTGAATATTACGAACGCTATGCAAATAGCTTCGTCTGTTGAGCGCGTCGGCAACGACATTTGCTTTGCCAGGATGATAGCGAATCTCACAGTCGTAATCATTAAGAAGTTCAACCCATCGGCGTTGGCGCATATTCAGTTCCTTCTGGTTTAAGATGTGTTGTAGGCTCTTATGGTCTGTGAAGACTGTACACTTGGTACCGTAAAGGTAGTGTCGCCAAATCTTTAACGCAAAAACAACTGCACCAAGCTCAAGATCGTGGTTTGTGTAGTTCTTCTCGTGGATCTTGAGCTGACGAGATGCGTAAGCGATAACCTTGTCCCGTTGCATGAGAACACAACCGAGACCAAGGTTTGAGACATCGCAATAGACTACGAAGTCATCGTTTCCGTCGGGTAAAATGAGCACAGGAGCATTGCAGAGCATATCCTTGAGAGTCTGAAAGGCTTGCTCTTGCTTGGTCCCCCAAACAAAAGGCTTGTCTTTATGCGTCAAAGAAGTAAGAGAAACGACGATTTTCGAGAAATCAGCGATGAATCGACGGCAATAGCCCGCCAATCCGAGGAATGTGCGAACATCGGATGGTGATTTTGGAGTAACCCAACTCTTAACAGCTTTGATCTTCGCAGGGTCGACGTGTATACCTTGACTATTGACGATGTGACCGTGGAATTGAACCTCATCTAGCCAGAATTCACACTTGGAGAACTTGGCATAGAGTCGATTCCCTTGGAGTAATTTGAGAACCAAACGTAGATGCTACGCGTGTTCGGTTTTCGGCTTTGAATAGATAAGGATGTCGTCGATGAATACGATGACGAAGCGGTCAAGAAATGGTTTGCACACACGGTTCATCAAATCCATGAAAACCGCAGGAGCATTGGTTAAACCAAAGGGCATTACGACGAATTCATAAAGGCCATATCGGGTTCGGAAAGCGGTTTTCGGTATATCTTCCTCCTGGATTCGTAACTGGTGATAGCCTGAGCGTAAATCAATCTTCGAGAAACACGTAGCGCCTTGCAATTGATCAAATAACTCATCGATTCGGGGCAGAGGATAGCGATTCTTGATAGTCAGCTTATTCAACTCCCTATAGTCGATGCACATATGGAACGACCCGTCCTTCTTTTTGACAAAAAGAACCGGTGCGCCCCAAGGAGAGATGCTAGGGCGAATGAATCCTTTGTCAAGTAGTTCCTGAAGCTGATTCGAGAGTTCGCGCATTTCAAACGGAGCGAGACGATAAGGAGATTTAGCAACAGGGTTGGCTCCAGGAATGAGGTCAATACGATCAAGACTCGGGGGTAAACCAGGTAAATCATCGGGGAAGACGTTAGGAAAATCACGAACCACAGGCACCTTATCCATTGCCTTAACTTCCTTTTTCTCCGTTACTATAATGCGTGCCAAGAAAGCTTGGTATTCCTTGCGGAGATACTTCCTAGCCTGGACACACGACATAAGTTGGAGTTTCTTCGATGCGACTTCACCATAAACACAAAGTTGGTCACCATTAGCGAGCGAGAAACGAATCATTTTATCGAAGCAAACGACTTCAGCACGATTTTCACGAAGAAAATCCATGCCTACTATGATATCGAAACTACCAAGCTGCATCGGGATAAGGTCGATAGGGAAGACGTGATTGTTGAGTTCAAGAGTACAATCACGTAGGACAGAACGGACAGTAACGGTCCTTCCAGTGGCAACTTCAACATCGAACGTCGAGGGGAGATGGGCACGCTTACGATTAAGGAGCTTTTCGAATTCTAACGACACAAAACAGTTATCGGCTCTAGTATCAAATAAACACGAAGCATATATACCATTTACGAGGAACGTACCATTAACCACATTGTTATCTGCTTGAGCCTGGCGGGCGTTAATGTTGAAAGCACGTCCACGGGCTGCTGGCTGCTGAGGCTGCTATTGTTGATGTTGATGCGGCTGTTGTTGTGGCTCTTGCTTCACCACTCTGTTGGGGCACATGTTAGCAAAGTGGTTGGGATCACCACATGAAAAGCAAGCTCTTGCGTGTGCTGCGGGGGCAGGAGCTGCATGTTGGCCCTGGGGAGCAGGAAGGAGAGCTTGTGGTGCAGGAGCTTCGCCTTGAGCTTGAGCTGGGGCTTGGCGTGGACCAGTACGGCAGTTGGCAGTAAAATGGCCGTACAGGTTGCAATGAACACCGAATCGTCAAAACTGAACTATGTGTATGTAAACTAAATCTTATTCCAACTAAAGTCATATATCCATGAGACACAAGTCCGGCCAACAAAAACTAAACTATATGTTTTAAGATTTATAGTTTGAGTGCCTATCGGTCCTCATGCTCAGGATTTTTTGACCGTTATCCCGATTGAGGGGTTGGGACAATGCATGTCTGTAGTAGAATACAGAGTCATTCTCAAATACCGGTTGATGCTCCCAATGTACTCGGAAGATGAAAATTGTCTGATATGCCGTAAAGCTTGTATGGATAAATACGGGGAGCTCGTTGTTCATTGTAAAGAGCTCTCTGGGTTCAAACATCGGCATGATTGGGTGTTGGATGTTTTGTGGGACATCCTGAGAAGAGCTGAGATTTCTACTAAGAAAGAGGCCCCTGTGAATTTCTTCACGGACCCTATGGAAGGACGATCTACTCTGCGACCAGCGGATTGACTCGTCTTTGGCTGGGCTGGAGGGAAACATGCTTGTGTAGACCTCACGGGGGTTTCCCTTTTGGTTGGTTTAAGGGGAAACGGGTTTGTAGCTGGACAAGCATCAAGAAAAGCAGAATCAAAGAAAGTGGATAAGCACGTTAAAGTTGCGCAGAGAACCAGCATGTCTTTGTCCCTTTTGTCTTTGATACATTGGGCTCCCTAGCGCCAGAAGCTATCCACTTTTTGACCAGGGTCCAACGGATCATCCAGCCCTAGGGGCAGGAGTTTGTCTTTGGAAGGTCAGTGTTTGCAATTCAGAAAGAGGTGGCGACGTAGCTTGTTGTCTGTCTACCTTCTATTTTGATATAACAATTGACAAGTTTTTTTTAGTGAAATGTAAAGAAAATTCCTGAAAAAATAATAATAATAACCAACATAAAATGGCTACCATCTTAACTAAGTTTATCTCACCAAAGAAACATACAATATGTTAAGTAAAAGTGTCATTTATACCCATTTTTTTCCTTTCTCTTGAATATGTATACTAAGTTATATCCTTTCTCTTGAATATATATACAAGTTATTATATACGTAAAGTAAAGAATGTAGACACTAAGCATTTATTGCTTTCATAAACACGAGTGCGACCTTTTGATTTTTCTCTTGTTGAAATTTTGCAAAAATGCCGACCCCAAGTAACGACGGGGGTAGCCCAAGGATAAATAAAATTATTAATATGCAAAGAGCTTAAAAGGTTGAAAGGTTCAGCGGATGAAAAGCTGTAAAATGAGGGAATCGAGAAACAGTAACTAGTCATGTCTAGAGCCTCGTCCCACCAACTCACGCTCACCAACTCACAAAGTCAGAGCAGGTCTGCACAAGCACACTCTATTAACCAGGGGTCCAAAGCCTTCAACCCCAAAAGGGAAAACCCTCCATAAGCAAACAGGTCTCGCTAGTATAGTCCATGCCATTTCGAGAGGTGTCTTCCACTATAAGAAGACAGCTCATAAACACTTCAAAGACATTCCGAAAGGCACAGAGATTCATTATTCTCTAGTCATTCAAAGAGTTCTTTGTCACTTCCAAATAACTCTTCATCAGATTCATCTCATTCATTCTATTTGCTTTCTTTTCTGGATCCGAGCCGGCCTTGGAGAAAGAACTTCAAAGCAAATAATTCAAACATACTAGTGAACCTCCTTCCACGTGTTGCAAACGTGGAGGGACCCCGCGACCTGCGTTAGGCAAAACTGAACCCTTCAGCCCTTTTGCCTGACCAGCCCAGCTACCATCCTTGGTCCCGTGTTTGTTGCATCAACAAGTTGGCGCCCACCGTGGGGCTACGCCGCTGTTTCTCCTCAAAAGAGACCTGGTACGTGTAGCTCCTTCCATTCAAAACCACCATGTCAGAAAGTGCATCTCCGGGAGAGGTAAACCAGATCCCTAACACCTCTACCCCGGGAAGTGGTCAAGCTCACACAACAATAACAACGCCTTTTTCAACTCCGGGGAGTACACCCGAGTTTCTTACCTTTAACACACCAACCCCATCTAGATCTGGAGCTCCGTCTCCCAACGTTGGTGTGTCAGACACTCCGGCACGTGTTGAACTTACCCCCGAGGGGGTCGCTAATAACTTCCTTGAGCTAAGATCACTTCTTAACCAACATGTGAACAGAGAAAGGGAAAAAGGTGTAAGGATTCGTCTAGATTACGACGAACCTGAGCCAACGTTGTCTCCTGGACCACCTCTACCACCCTTCGTTATAAGAAGTGAAGCCGGTCCTAGCAACCCTTCAAACCTTCACCCTTATCTGTCCACTGTGACAAACCCCACTGTTCATCCTATTCTCTCTTCCCAACCAACTGTTAGTGGTACTCCTCTGGGACACGAGTTAACACTCGACCAACTCCTACAATCCCCGGTGACCAGTTGTCCCACTTCTCTAACTACCACATGGGAGCAAGCCCTATCCGTGCTCCCTTTAGCACGAAGTGCCGTTGCCAGCACCCCTCTTGGGGTAAGTTGCTCGGTTGGTCCGGGAAGCCTTCAAGGTTTCAATTTCATACCCAACATGATGTCTCAGATGATGGCCAACTTCCCCTGGCAACACTTCATCAATCAGGTGCTTGCCACCCAGGGAAACCATGGCAATAACAGCAACGTAGGTACAAGACATGAAGAAGACCTGGCTAAACCTTACAAGCCAAGTAACCTTTCATGCTTTTCTAGACAGATAGCTGATTATGATTTTCAGTCTAAAATCAAGATGCCAGCTCACATCAGAACATATGATGGGACTGAAGATCCCGAAGATCATCTTCAGATCTTCACTGGAGCTGCTCGAATAGAAAAATGGACGAACGCTGAATGCTGCCTAATGTTCATGCAGACTCTTGTTGGGTCCGCTAGAATCTGGTTCAACGACCTACCTGCTCAAAGCATTCGAAGCTTCGACGATCTCAGCAGAGGCTTTCTGGCAAACTTCTCCCAACAAAGGAGGTACGTTAAAGACGCAACAGTGATCTTTCAGATAAAACAACGAGATGATGAAAGCCTACGGGCATTCATTGAACGGTACAAGAAAGAAGGGCTAACCTACGTGGGGGCCGATGAGAAAATGAGGGTAGCTGGTTTTATGAACGCCATAACCTCTAAGTATCTCACACGAGATTTCAACAAATCTCTACCCAAAACCTTGGAAGAAGCCCTTGAAAGAGCCGAGGCTCATATTCGAGGAGAGGAAGCTGTTGATATCAAAGAACAAAGAAAAAGGGGTTCTGGTTGGCGAAGTAGCAGCCCAGCCAGAAAAAGAGGCAACTTTAACTCTTACGACAGACGCCCGAAGGGTTCAGACCCTCGAAGGGTTGAAGGGCGAAACCCTCCAAGCAGAGATAAGAGTATGAGTTTCACTCCTCTCACCAAAACCCCTCAAGAAATCCTGGCAACGGAAGAGGTCAAGCAAAACTTCAGACCTCCCAGGCCTCTTCCCAAAAGTCGGAAAAACGAGAACTCCACTCAGTTCTGTGAATTCCATGAAGAAAAGGGACATCACACCAACGATTGCTTCCAGCTGAAAAAGAGAATTGAAGAGGCTGTCAAGTCAGGAGAACTTGCCCACTTGGTCAAGGGAGTTCGAGACAAGATGGCTGAAAGCAAAGGGAAGGAAGTAAACATGGTATATTCTGACGAAAAGGTCCCTTACAAGAAGCGACGGTTGGAGGATTGGGAGCTTCAGTGTGTCTGCTTCCCCCCAACAAGGAAGGACCCACTCCCTGGTCCCCTTGTGGTTGAAGCCATCGTGGGTACCTTACAAACATGCAAAGCATACATAGACACGGGAGCAGCCACTGAAATCATGTTCGAGAAGTTTTTCAATCAACTAAGCAACGAGGAGCGTTCAAGGCTTCAACCCTCCGGGACCTCCATAAAGGGTATCGCTGATATAACCCTGAAGCCTTTGGGGCAAATAACCCTTGATGTCTGTCTTAAGGAGGGATCAAAGGAAAGAACCCGATCCCTAACCTTCGTGGTTATCAACATCCCTTCCAACTACGACGTAATCATAGGGAGGCCCGGACAATGTGCATTTTACATGGCTGTATCTGTTGGCCATGGCGCTGTCAAGTTTCCCACTGAAAGAGGGATTGCAACCCTTCAACCCTCTCAGGAAGCTTACCTGATCGAAGGAGAAAGTTCTAATGACGAGAAAGACAAGCAGGGGTTAGTCATCAACCCTAAGTACCCCGAACAGCGGATAAGGGTCAACCCCAACCTCTCTCAAGAGACTCTTTCATACCTTGAAAAGCTGCTAAAACATCACAGCGATGTGTTCGCCTGGTCTCCCGAAGACATGACCGGGATCCCTCGAAACATTGCTGAACATGAGCTAAGAATACCACCGAATGTCAAGCCAGTGGTTCAAAAGAAAAGAAGTTTGGCACCCGAAAGAAGCCTGGCAGCTTGCCAAGAGGTTGAAAAGCTTGTATCAGCTGGCATTCTCCGAGAAGTTAAGTACCAGTCATGGATTGCTAATCCTGTCATGGTCCGGAAACCCGATAACTCTTGGAGAATGTGTATAGATTTCAAGGATCTTAACAAGGCTTGTCCTAAAGATTGCTACCCACTCCCAGAAATTGATCTTAAGGTTGATTCCCTCACGGGATACCCGTTCAAATGCTTTCTTGATGCATACAAAGGCTATCATCAGATCCTCATGAAAAGAGAGGATGAAGAGAAGACGGCTTTCCACACAGACAAGGGCATTTTCTGTTACCAAAAGATGCCTTTTGGCCTCAAGAACGCGGGAGCCACTTACCAACGACTCGTCGATAAAGCCTTCGAAAACCAAATTGGTAGAAACATGGAAGCATATGTCGATGACCTGGTGATCAAAAGCAAAACGGAATACCAGATGCTTGATGACATCCAAGAAACCTTCAAGAATCTTAGAAAAATCAACATGAAGCTTAACCCGGAAAAATGCTCGTTTGGATTTGATGAAGGAAAATTCCTGGGTCATATTGTTGGAAAGTAAAGCATCAAGGCCAACCCCAACAAAGTAAAAGCTGTTCTCGAAGCTAAACCACCAAGAACCAAGAAGGAGGTTGAAAGCTTGAATGGGAAGCTTGCAGCCTTGAAGCGTTTTACCTCAAAACTGGCCGAAAGGTCTCTACCATTCTACAAAACGCTCAAGAATTGTTCAGATAAGAAAGATTTCAGATGGACCGATGAGGCTGAGGAAGCTTTCAATCAAATGAAGCAGCACCTTGCTTCACTACCGGATATTGCAGCACCAGAAACTGGGGAGCTCATATCGGTGTACCTCTCAGTCGCCGACGAAGCCATCAGTGCAGTCCTCACCATTGAAAGAGACAAGGCTCAGGTACCCGTCTATTTTTTCAGCAAAACTTTAAAACTAGCTGAAACCAAATATCCTCCCCTTGAAAAACTCGTCCTAGCCTTGGTCCAAACAGCCAGAAGGCTTAGAAGATACTTCCAAGCACATCCTATACAAGTGGTCACTGACCAACCCTGTCAAGAACGTGCTTGAAAAGCCTGAAAACTCAGGTAGATTGGCAAAATGGGCAGTGGAACTAGGTGAACATAACATCACCTACGTCCCACGAAAAGCAATCAAAGCTCAGGTTTTGGCTGACTTCCTAGTAGAAGTCCCAAGCCAAAAGACTGAAGAAGTAAACACCACAACCACTGAACCCTCCAACCCCGAAGCCTGGAAACTATTCACCGACGGGGCTTCAAGCATTGAAGGGTCAGGAGCTGGTGTGATCCTAATCAATCCTGAAGGGCTAGAATTCACATATGCTCTTCGTTTCAACTTTCAGACCACCAATAACGAGGCTGAATACGAAGCACTGATCGCTGGTCTCCGGCTAGCCAAAGAAATGAAAGTCAAAAAGCTTGAAGTGTTCACTGATTCACTACTAGTATCAAGCCAAGTCAATGACAGCTATGTCGCCAAGGAGCCCAACATGAGAAGGTACAAAGAAAAATCCAAGGAATTAATGAACACCTTCCAGGCATGCAACATCAAACAGATTCCAAGATCCCAGAACAAAAAGGCTGATGCCTTAAGCAAATTAGCGTCCCTCACATTCGCCCACCTCACAAAAAAGGTGTTGGTTGAAGTGTTGAAGGCTCGTTCAATTGACGAATTGGAAGTACAAGATGTGGTCACTGAGGAAGATCCAAATTGGATGACTCCCATAAAGAAATTCCTTCAAAACAACGAACTACCCAACGATCAAATAGAAGCTGAAAGGGTAAAAATCAAAGCAAGACAGTATGTGTTGCAAGGAGAAATCCTCTATAAAAAAGGATACCTTGCACCATTGCTAAGGTGTGTGGGCCCTGAACAAAGCAAGTATTTGGTTAAAGAAGTGCATGAAGGAATATGTGGAGCTCATTTTGGAGCTAGGTCGGTGGTTGCAAAGCTCATGAACTTGGGATATTTCTGGCCTTCAATGCATCGTGACACCGTCGAGCAATTGAAGAAATGTGATGCCTGTCAAATCCACTCCCCAATACCAAAAAGTCCCAAACATGACTTGGTCCCCATAACCTCAGCATGGCCATTCCATAAATGGGGAATGGACATTGTTGGACGATTCCCTCCAAGCAAAGGGGGAGTAAAATTCCTGTTGGTAGCAATTGATTACTTCAGCAAATGGCCAGAGGTCAAACCCCTTGCCAAGATCACAGGAAAGCAAATCATAGACTTTGTATGGGAGAATATCATATGCCGCTATGGGCTGCCAGGGGTAATCGTCACCGATAATGGGAAACAATTCGCTGAGAAACCCTTCAGCCTTTGGTGCAAGGAGTACAGGATCAACCAAATCTTCAGCTCAGTGGCTTACCCGCAGTCAAACGGTCAGGTTGAAAGGACCAACAGAAGCATAGTGGAAGGCATCAAAACAAGATTGGGGAGATATGAAAGTAATTGGCTGGAAGAATTGCCTAGCGTTTTATGGGCAATCAGAACAACAGAAAAAGCAAGTCACAGAAAGACACCTTACAGCTTGGTATTCGGATCCGAAGCCGTAATCCCCGCTGAAATAGGAGTTGTAACCCAACGAATTGTCAACATGGATCCCGAGGAAAACACACAAGAGACCATGTTGAACTTACAACTCCTAGAGGAGGCCCGGGATCAAGCAGCAATACAAGAAGCCAAATACAAGCAAAGGATGGAAAGCTACTACAATAAGAAGGTCAAGAACGAACGATTCAGGCCAGGGGGTCTAGTCCTCAGAAACAACGAAGCAAGCAAAAAAGAAAATCAAGGGAAACTAGGCCCGAAATGGGAAGGTCCATACACCATCCTCGAAGCACACAAAGGAGGGTCCTACAAGCTGGGAGATCTAGAAGGCAAAAGGCTCCCAAGGCACTGGAACGGAAAAACTTTAAGAAAATTCTATGTTTAGAAAGTTTGGTTTGTAGCAAAACAAAAACCTTTTGTAAAAGCAAATGTTGCTTGAATGAATGAAGTTACTTTATCAAACTTGTCTTTCTATCCTAATATCAGGATGAGAACCTAGCAAAAAACTCCATGGCAAGGGCCATGTAAGGGGATGAGCTCTCAGGCCATATCGCTCAATAGGTTCAAGGGTTGAATGGACCTATATAAGGGGTGAGTTCCTAGATCAATACAACTCCATGAGACTTATCAAAGAAAAACAACAATGTCTCATAGACAGGTTTGAACAGCCTACACCAATCGTTCCTTAAGTCTAAAAAATGTACTCAATAAATAGACTTACGAAATCAAACAAATTACAACGAAATAAAAGAAAAGGATAGATACTACGTCTTGATGATAAACACTAAGGCAAAGTGACTGCAGCACTGAACCCTTTAAAGTGTAAAAAACATAAAGGCAAAGTAAACAAAGACAAGGCAAGAATAAATAAACAAGCCTATCAACCAAACATACAAACCAAATCAGAAGCTACCCAAAGTTCAACCAACAGGTACTGAGCTTGAAAGGTTAAAGGCTTCAACCCATCAGCAACTATACAAAAAGCTTGAAGGGTTAAAACCCCACAAAACAAACCAAGCAAATGGAACAAACAAAAACACCAACGACAACCATCATGTCATAGTTAGAAAGGCCATAAAAGACCTTCATAAGATAGTCAAAACAAGCCCTAGTGACTTGCAAATAAAACTAGTGTTCAACGGCCATATAGGCCTAACCAACCATAGGAACCTTAAGGGTTCCCAAAACCTAAACATTGTTTAAAACATTACAAAACATTAAAGTGTTTGCTAAGAAAGCTACGAATAAATGTCAGTTATCAGAGGGCCTAGAACCTTCACCCTTAGACTTTTTGGCTTTCTTAGTCTTCTTCACCTTGCCACCTTCTTCACCACCAACCGCAGAAGTTTCCAAACCAGCATCCTTCGAAGTTTCAGGCAGACTCGAAAGGGTATCATCACTGTCCCCAGAGTAAGACCTCTTCCTCGACAAAGAACCCAAAACCTCAGCACAAACCTTCTCATTCAACCCCTCAGGCTTCAATCCCTGTAAAACAGACAAAGGCTTACCAAAGCAAGAGGATACCTCATGAATGAAAGGGTAGGTTAGCCTCTCCATCTGCTCAACAGAAGCCTTGAAGATATCAGAAGCCTCGGGGCGAAACATGGGGGACTTCTCCAAGGGTTGTCCAGATTCATGAAGTTTATAGCCAGCAGTAAGGCCTTGATGCTTCCCCAGGTTCAGCAACTTTGTGTAAACATCACCAAGGGCAGAGTTAAATTCCTTGGAATGTAAAAGGTAAGTAACCACCTGCTGGAACCCATGCTCGATCAACCATTGATTATCCGCAGTCACCTGACCAACTGAAGCTTTCAACCCTTCCTTTTCTTCACGAAAAGCCTGCTGCTGGACAAACAAGGCCTCTCGATCAGCCTTCAACTTCAGCAAATTAGCCTCAAAGCTCTTCCTTAGGTCACCCATCTCAATGGCATGCATCTTCTTCAGATCATCAACCTCTTTCTTCCACACCGCCTCCTTCTCTGCAAACCCAGCCACTTCCTTCTTCATCGATGCTAGGGAGGATTTCATTTTGTCCTTCTTCTTAGAAAAATCCTCATACTCCCGCATCCTTTGGCGAAAGCGTGTAATCCCTTGGGGAAGCATGGCAGCAAGGTTACAAGTGGTTAAAACCATGCGAGATAACATAAAGTCATCGTCCATCTCAGCAATGGTTTCACGAACAGAGGGAGGAGCGAGATGACTAAGAGCATCCTCACAAACGGCAGCATCCTTAAAAGTATCATCATTCTTCACTTGCCAAGCAGGCACATAAACACCTTCAGGGTCCAACCCTCCAGCGTCCCTACTTGAAGATTCTTGAACAGGAATAACCTTCTTACCTCGAACCTTCTTGCCATGAACAACCAACTCCTTATCTTGTTCAACACCCGCTTCAACCTGATCCTCCGAAACCTCAATATCATCAGTCAAATCCACTGGCTCAGTGGAAGTGGATTGAGGCCCAGCTTTCAGCAAACGACGAGAAGATCGGCGACTTGAAGACTTAGGGGCAGTAGACTTGGTAAAACCCTTAACATTGGCAACATTAGCATAACCCGTGCCCTCAAACCTTTGCTCGGAAGTTCTCACCGCAACATTCTCACCCGGAACAGTCGGGGCATCCTCAAAAACAACATCAGATGTGTCGTCACTTTTGATAAAATCCAAAGCAGACATAACTGGCAAAAAACAAATAAAGAAAAATAAGTCACAAACAAAGTAAAGTAAAAAAGCATAAAAGGGGAAAATGCATACCAAGGCCATTTCTCATTAACACCGGATCCCGATCGGCTTTTGCCCAAATATTACTAACCCCTAAAAGCACTAACAAATGTTCGGGAAAGGGACGAACCCTCGAAGGGCACCCCCGAATGGCTGAAAGAAAGGCATCGTTCAAATCAGACTCAGAAGGTTCCGGATCATTGAGAACAGCATCCGGACGCCTCCATACCATTTTAAAAGGAATGATAGAATCAGAAACCCAGAAAAACTGATCCTTCCAGGATCCAAGGGTTGTAACCATGGATGAAATGAGACAAGTATCAACCTTTGTCGCTTCAAAAGTAAACCAATCGCCATTTTTGGCTAAACGAAAAAACCTCCGGAAAAGCAACAGAGAGGGATCATAGCCAAGAGCACGACAGAGCACTTCAAAGTGCAAAACCCTAGCCATTCCTTTTGGATGAACTTGCCCAAAGGACACTCGGTAATACTCAAGCAAGTTTAGAACAAAAAGCGAAAAAGGGTAACGAAGATTGGACCATTGAAAATGGCGACAATACAAAGCAATCGAACCCGGAATCGGTTTGTCAATAGAAACATCGCAAGAAGGGGCGGTTGGATTAAACTTTTTATCAATACCATATTCAAGGCAAAACAGGTCTACTTCCTCTTGTGTCATCCGAGAGAATGACCTCGCTAAATCCTTAAGGGCACCCATGATAGAACAAAGTAAAAGTGAAAATGGAGAAGAGAAACTAACCTGAGGAAGGAAAACTGTGAATGATTGTAAGAAAAATGAAGAAATTTTGCAACCGTTAAAATAAATATGAGAGTAAAGTAGGGGTATTAAAGGTAAATAAATAATCCCTGCCAATCCGCCGCCTGACACATGTCAAATCAACTGTCAAATCGATTAAAATTCAAAATTCAAAAAAGTAACTGCCTCAAACCCTTCAAGCCTCCAAACAACGAACCCTTGAAGCCTTTAAAAGACATGCATAAAAGTCAGAAGTCTTTGAGCATGATACCCCAAAAACCTCTTACTTGGGGGGCTGACGACGGGGGTAGCCCAAGGATAAATAAAATTATTAATATGCAAAGAGCTTAAAAGGTTGAAAGGTTCAGCGGATGAAAAGCTATAAAATGAGGGAATCGAGAAACAGTAACTAGTCATGTCTAGAGCCTCGTCCCACCAACTCACGCTCACCAACTCACAAAGTCAGAGCAGGTCTGCACAAGCACACTCTATTAACCAGGGGTCCAAAGCCTTCAACCCCAAAAGGGGAAACCCTCCATAAGCAAACAGGTCTCGCTAGTATAGTCCATGCCATTTCGAGAGGTGTCTTCCACTATAAGAAGACAGCTCATAAACACTTCAAAGACATTCCGAAAGGCACAGAGATTCCTTAATCTCTAGTCATTCAAAGAGTTCTTTGTCACTTCCAAATAACTCTTCATCAGATTCATCTCATTCATTCTATTTGCTTTCTTTTCTGGATCCGAGCCGGCCTTGGAGAAAGAACTTCAAAGCAAATAATTCAAACATACTAGTGAACCTCCTTCCACGTTTTGCAAACGTGGAGGGACCCCGCGACCTGCGTTAGGCAAAACTGAACCCTTCAGCCCTTTTGCCTGACCAGCCCAGCTAGGTCCCGTGTTTGTTGCATCAACACCAAGCATTATGTTTTTTTTTTTTCTCCAATGGTATTAGGTGCATGTAATTAGTGATTTGTGATTGAATTATAAGTATCTTTTAAGAAACTAACCGATGAGCTACATGTATCTTTCATTCTTTCTTGCCGTTCATTATTTGCAATTGCATATTTTGTGAAACTAACTTGTGGGCGAGTTAAGGTTGTTTTCAACTATTCATTGTTTACATTTGAAATTAGGTTATTGTGAATTTATAACGAGGGTGTTTGATTTGTTATAGTTTTTTCTATTATTTAAAAAGCCAAAAAGAAGTAGAAAAAAATGTCACCTTAATAAGAGTTTTTCTATTCATAGTTTTTTTACACCAATGGGGTGGTGGTTCATTGGTAAAGACAAAACATCTATACACCTGGATTTTGAACGAAGGGATCTTGATTTCAAGTCCCACAAACGACATAAATAAAAGGAATTTGCCGTAACCGTAAAAAAACGAAACTAGACTTGCTAGTCAACAGAAGAGACCAAGATACTTTATTAGCATTTATGTATAAAAAATAAATACTGGGTAAAAATTATTGAAATTTACGTTGTTGCCAAACACGACTTTGTGTCTAAAATTGATGAAGCAATTGAGTCCACAATTTAGTAAAAGAGTTAGGTGGTGAAGACTTATGGTATGGACTCGTCTTCAAGTTGCAAAGACTAAGGCCAATTTATATTTGTGGGGATATTTGCCGTGAGAAAAAAAAAAAAAAAAAACTAGGACCAACTAGCATTATTCCATATATAAATAAGCAAACTTTTTGTGCATAACCACTTGTAATATGTGCTTTGAGAGTTTTTCAAAAAAAAAACTTGATTTTTTAATTTTAACCCAAAGGTTTTTACCTTTTACAATTTTAACCCTACATAATTTGTTTTTTAAACTTTAACCCAAACTTTTCATTACTTTTAACCCAAAGTTTTTACCTTTTGCAATTTTAACCCTACATAATTTGTTTTTTTAACTTTAACACAAAACTTTTCATTATTTGTAATTTAACTTCACAATTTTTGTCACTTATACTTTTCATCTTTGGCAAATTTTCGGTTTACGTATAGTTCTTAATTTTTCGAGTTAATACGACGCAACGTACAAGTGTGTTCAACTTTTTTGTGTTTTGTTTCAAATTTTGCAAGTTGATACGACGCAATGTACATGTGTGGTTCAATGTT
This sequence comes from Helianthus annuus, assembly GCF_002127325.2. Classification (NCBI taxonomy): domain Eukaryota; kingdom Viridiplantae; phylum Streptophyta; class Magnoliopsida; order Asterales; family Asteraceae; genus Helianthus; species Helianthus annuus. Next base: position 719,393 of record NC_035433.2, read on the forward strand.
TTTACCTCTATTTTTTCATGTTTGACAGGTTTGTCGCAACACGCAGACCCTAGGTCGAGTCAGTGTTGGTGGTCGATAACGGTTGTGTGACATTAGTACTATTTGACACCGTTTTACGCCCCGCCGCGACGCGGCGTGTGCTTTGGGGGTTTTCCAAAGAAAAAATCCTTATGCATATGATTATCGTAACCTTGGCTTTGGGGGTTTCAAAAAAAAATATTTTTTTTACTTTTCACCCAAAATACTTTTTGTGCATAACCACTTGTAACATGTGCTTTGAGAGTTTTTCAAAAAAAAACTTGATTTTTTAATTTTAACCCAAAGGTTTTTACCTTTTACAATTTTAACCCTACATAATTTGTTTTTTTAACTTTAACCCAAACTTTTCATACTTTTAACCTAAAGTTTTTACCTTTTGCAATTTTAACCCTACATAATTTGTTTTTTTAACTTTAACCCAAAACTTTTCATTATTTGTAATTTAACTTCACAATTTTTGTCACTTATACTTTTCATCTTTGGCAAATTTTCGGTTTACGTATAGTTCTTAATTTTTCGAGTTAATACGACGCAACGTACAAGTGTGGTTCAACTTTTCTAAGTTTTGTTTCAAATTTTGCAAGTTGATACGACGCCACGTACATGTGTGGTTCAATGTTTTTACCTCTATTTTTTCATGTTTGACAGGTTTGTCGCAACACGCAGACCCCAGGTCGAGTCAGTGTTGGTGGTCGATAACGGTTGTGTGACATTAGTACTATTTGACACCGTTTTACGCCCCGCCGCGACGCGGCGTGTGCTTTGGGGGTTTTCCAAAGAAAAAATCGTTATGCATATGATTATCGTAACCTTGGCTTTGGGGGTTTCAAAAAAAATGATTTTTTTTTACTTTTCACCCAAAATTATTTCATAAATTACTTTTAACCCCTAGGTCGAGTCAGTGTTGGTTGTCGATAACGGTTGTGTGATATTAGTACTATTTGACATCGTTTTACGCCCCGTCGCAACGCGGCGTGTGCTTTGGGGGTTTTTCAAAGAAAAAATCGTTATGCATATAGTTATCGTAACCTTGGCTTTGGGGGTTTCCAAAAAAAATTGATTTTTTTTTACTTTTCACCCAGAAGTATTCCATAAATTACTTTTAACCCAAAACTATTTGTTTTTTTACTTTTAACCCAAAACTTTTTATCTTTTGCAATCTATCCTCACAACTTTTTTAACTTTCAACTTTGGTCCTTTACAGTTTTCATTTTCCGCAAATTTTTCACTTTATGCTTGGTTCTAAATTTTGTGACTTAACACATCGCAACGTGCGTCTTTGGTTTAACTTTTTTACGTTTCGTTCTAAATTTTACGAGTTAACATGACGCAACATGCGTGTGTGGGTGAATGTTTTTACATCGTGTATTTTTCCCCGTTTGACAGGTTTAACATAACGTGCGTGTCCTAAATCGACTTAGTCATAACTAAAGAATCCCCGCCGCATTGCGGCGGGTCTCAATTCTAGTTTATTATTAAGTGGAAATTATATCTATTGCAACTACATACAAAAAAGTTATAAAAATGTAAAAGAAATGACTTGAGGCAATTACATATTTGTTTATAGCTTTCCACACGTTCTAAGTTGGAAGCTTAGGCTTAATCGATAACAATACAAATATCAAAATTAAGGGGGTTTGTTTCTTTGGCCATTTGTTGTAATTTAATATTTCAATTGAATTGGAATTTAAATTTGTATTTTTTTTCTTTTATTGTTGATTGAAAAGTTTATTATAACTAAACTATAGAATTTGATAGATAATGTATCGAGTAAAGTGCAATTTGCTACCCTATAGTTTGGCTATGATTACAACATGACACCTTACTTTCCAGATTTTGCCAAATGAACCTCTGAGGTGGCCATTCCATCTCTCCATGCTTCCAAGCGTTCGTCAACAGTTAATGAGAATGGGTTTGACCGTCCAGATGAGGGGTGTTATCGTAATCCTCTATCCCCTTCATCTTTAAAACCCCCCAAATCAATTTCTTTATATTATGCGACCCTGTAGTATCATAAATTCCAATTAAATGCCGAAGTGAAGGTGGTAAGAACACTGAGCAAAAGTCGATTCAAGCTTCGGTTACACTCCAATTAACGTTATGGCCGGTGGAGATTGGAGAGTTTGTCCAAGTGCAAACCATTTTGACCCAAACCTATTATAAACTAGTAGGTATCGATGTTAATTTTGTATGTATAGCCAAGTGGATGATGGTTTACAAAGTTTGTTGATAATGATTTTGAAAAAAATTAGAGCTCATGTCCAATCAGATGTTAAGTTAATTGAAATTTACATTGAACATTAGGTTTTACGGATGTTTCTAAACTCAAACCCATCCTCTCAAAAGTGTAGAGCTGCTCCATCTAAGGATTCAATTATAATTGAATCTAGTGAGCAAGAACTATCCAATTCCCTATAGTCCAGGCTTCACTTTAGAAATGGACAATACTGAATATGTTAATGATGCATCCGTATTAGAAGGGGATTCATGATCAGATGTTGATGCAAGTGTCACATCTCGACCGGCAGCGGAATGGTGCGGGGCATGATGATTGTCCATAGCTCATGACAACTATTATAAGTTTAAATATTTAAAGCATCCAAATTAAATGATCATGCATAATCATAGAATCCGTAAGATATAATTCATGAGCAGTAATTAGTTTCATTACTAAGGCACATCCTAGATATCTTCAACTTCAAATCCTCATACTTGTGTACCTGTATTATGTTAAAAATAATTTTTGGGTCAATAAAATTTGGTGAGTAATCTATATTTTTATAAAATGACTTTTATATTATTTTTTTTAAAAGTTTAAATGCTTTCCAAAGGTTAATATAAAGATCACAATATATAAAAAACACAAACAATGAAACCATGTATACCAACGAGAATATACAATCAAGTAAATGTACAAAACAAGCGAATATATGACTCTGCAACTATATGACTGTATGAGACTCAAGTCTTGAAGAGCGAATCTAATGATGGTTGCAATGCTAGGCTATAACACATGGTCGTGGGAAACCTAGTCAGTCGGTGGATCCACAATGACATAATAGAATACAGTAGACTGTGATATCACATAACGAATAAATAAATCACAACTACACATCCATATAATAATGCATTGAATTTTGTATGTTAACACTAAAGTCAATAAAAAGCGAATATATGTAACACAATACACCCCATTAGGTTTAAGTGCAAATAGGGGAAAAACAATAGAATTACTCACGGGTTGCTTTGCTATTGATGAGTATGATGATGATGATGATGATCATCATCATCATCATCATCATCATTTATGTAAAATGGTTTTGCACATTATAAATTTACATTATTCTTATCTTAAACTCATGTAATACGCGGATTGTAAACTAGTTAAATTGATAAAAGTATTTTGGATAAATAAACTAGTTACTTAATATTACGAATTTGTGAAATTTATTTATTTTATAAATATCACAAGATGTCTACATTTGATTAAAAAGCTAATAAATATATGTAATTAACTAGGTTTTTACCCGTGATTGCTTCCCGGACTCGGGAAAGTTATTTAGATTAATTAATTACTATTTGTTTGTAATACGACCACATTACATCAACCATCTCATTCGATTCAACATCAATGTCTTCAAATCACCGGATGAGATCATGAACTCATATTAGAGGACAAACAAAAACACAACAGGACCATATGAATAATATCATTTCCACTTTTACATCAATGCACTTACATGATAGGATGATTTGGAATTTTGAAAAAATCTTTGTTTTTGTACCTCTTTTACAAAATAAGGTGTTGACCAAATTTGAAACAGATGTTAACCAAAAGTCAATAAGATATTGACAAATAGTTAAACAGATGTTGAGCTTAAACAGATGTTTGGTTTAAGGCCAAACATCTGTTTATGGCCAAACATCTGTTTAAGGTCAAACATCTGTTTAAGTTCAAATATCTGATATAGAAGAAGAACATCTGTTTAAGGCAAAACATTTGTTTAAGGTCAAACATGTGTTTAAGGTCAAACAACTATTTAAGTCCAAACATCTGATATAAAAGGCCAAACATTTGTTAAATGCCAAACATCTGTTTAAGCCTTAACAGATCTTTAACTTGTTAAGATCTACTGTCTTCTAACACAGTTTTCCTTTTCAAAACACTGTTGAACCTAACATGGGTTTCCATTAACTATTGACCAAAAGGCAAACAAATGTTCAAACCACTATTTGTTATTGAAGTTCTTTAAAAAATTAGATAGAATTCAAGAAAATGGAACAATGACTTAAAGGACTATAATTTAACACATAATCTAATTGGCCAAATTTAAAACATAAAGTGCTAATAACAGTGTTTTATCATCTTAGCCATACATAGCAACAAATCATCAAGTTAATAATTTAAGAAAAAAACCTACAACATCACCATCAAAAAATTCATAATTAGTATCTGATAACAGAACAGACTTAAAATGTGTTTGTTAAACTGATGTAACTTGATTTAATACTATCTTCTGTTGCGAAGACACGTATGTGAAATGCAACAAAAAATACACACAATGGTATAAATATATTTTAAAACGATATGAATATCAAATTAAAAGAATGACATAATGAAGATTTAGACCTGGTTAAGATTGAATTTGGCGCAGAGCGCGGAAAGGATCTCATCATCGTTAGTGGCCATCGAAATACCATAGTTTTCAACCTGATGCTCAATGTTATAGTCTTTAACACTTATGATGAAAGCATACCTCTTTCCAACCAATGTGTCAAAGATCTCAGGATATGGGTTCGGTATCTCTCCAGAATTAACAACCTATGATTTTATAAAAATTAATATAAATTACAATGAGTAGAATGATTCCATAATTGAGAACGTACAATTTTATAAAAATTAATTTTAAATTATATATAGTACATGGCCAAATAACTGAATGCATGTATTTGTTACCTGATCTTGAATTGAAACTAACTCTGGGGCATTTTTCTGAAGAATCTTGTAAGCTTCAAAATCAAACAGTGTCAAAGACACAGTACCGGAAGAGTCTTGCACCCTAATAGGTATCTTGAACCTATCAAAGTTAAAAACAAATGAAAACATTAGTATTACTAATAACAAAAGTGTGGTTCATATTAGTATTTAGTATAAGGAAATAAAACTGTGATCTCAAACCAGGGAATAGAATAGATGTCGACTCCTTCACATTTATCATTTGTACACACCAACGATTTTTCATGATAAACATCAGATAAACCATCCGGATTTTCTTTCGTTACAAATCTTTCCTCCACACCTGACTTACAGTGGTTACAACCATTGTAATACCAAAGTTTATCAGTGCATATAGATGTGATTGTGCCAACAACCAAAACCTTCTTTGTCTATCAACATCAAACAAAAATAATTACACTTAGAAAAGACTTTTAAAAAAACTCAGCATGTAGAATACTTATAAGAAAATACACACCGTTGATATGGTTCCAAGGAAACCAAGAAGCATGAAATCAGGGTTATTAAGAAACTCATCTTCAACACTTGAGATAACGATTGAACCAACATGATCATTTGATGAAGATAAAGCAGAAATTTTCTCTACATACCTAAACAGATTCATGTGATCAAATTAAAACGTAAAAAATAAATGTAAGTACAAAATAATACTGTTCAATGTTTATATGCATATTACTAACTATACCTCTTCCTAAAAGAGGATATCTCTTCAATGTCAGTGTCAATAAAAAGTATGCTTAGCTCAAAGCCGTTTACAACACCACGCTTGCCTTAATTTAAAAATAAAACCAAATATAGATCAATATAAATAGTGTCAAATTTAAAACATATAAGTAAATCTAAAGATAAATCTATAACAATAAAAAAATTAAACTAATTAAGTTTAAATTGTACCTTTGTAAAGGTTGACCATACCAAAATGACAAAGGATAACAACATATTCTCTCGTTTCTTATCATTCATGTAAGCAAACATGTCAATAGTAAAACCATCCCACAAAGTAACCGGACACTTTTGGCCTCTAAAATATTAACATAAAACATAATAACATCAAGCAACCTTATAATGGTTTAAACGTCAAAATGCAACAACTTAATAAAAAGAACGCACTCAATGTCTTCAAGTCTAAGATTAAGTCTCTTGCCCCTGCTTCCATCCTTCTTTGACGTATCCTCTAGATTGAAACATACATCCACATAACCAATCCAATCTATAAACAAAAATATATTGTGAAAAGAAAACAGCGTAAGAAGTGATAACAATAAAAGAAAAAAACAATAAGACAAAACAATAGATATATATCATGTAGTGATTTACAAACCAATAACTGTATTAACTTCAAATTTATATTTAACAACATCCTTGAGGTTAACGAAATTAAAACGGTATTTCGGTCCAGACCAGTCAAAGCATTTCTCAACAGAAGTATAGAAATACAGTGATATTTTGTCATTTCTTTTGGTATACTTAGCAGAGGACTTATTAGTAGCAAGAGAAGGTTTGGTGATAAGAAGACATTCATCCAACTGAAGAAATTCCTTGAATTTTCCTAGCATCTTATGCAAACAGCTGGCTTGAATCATAGTTCCCTAAGAATATGAAACATCTGATTAAATAAAAAAGGTGTTATATTCATTTGGATATTCATATGTCCAAAAAAATTATAAGACAACTATATACGGTACCATCTCATCCATGAAGATCATATCAAGACGATATATTTCATTTTTGTTATTATTCATCATCTTCTTCGAAATACTAACAATCTTCACTCTAATCGAATAGTTGTTTGAGAATGTATTAAGATCGTTAAGCATGCTAACCTTTGCAACCTCCATTTGAAGAATGTACATAAAAAAAAGAATATGCAAAATATAAATATTGTTAAACGTAATATGATAATACAATAAGCATGGATGTTCTTAAAAAAAATATCAAGGTTGGAATTCAAGCTTACCGATTATCCAATAAAAATTTTAACTGAATGCAGTGGCAAATGTAATTTCAAATGTAGGGAGAGTATATCTTTATATGCTGGTTTATTAAAGTAATAAAATATTAGAAATGATATGCAAAGTAGGCAAAAAAAAGAGAAAGAACGTCAATTTTAAATTACCATTTTGTATATTTAGAATTTCAAAATTACTGACTTGATTTCAAAGCAATTGTCATAATTTCTTTTCTATATTTTATTTTAAATTTAATTAAGAAATAATAACCGTCAATTTGAAATTCACATTTTGCTTAACTCAAATGTCCAAAGCTCAAGAAATTAGCATTAATTACTGATTTGATTTGCAACAAATAGTCATTAACATCCAAGTGTATAGGAATTTTATTTGAAATTCACATTTTGCTTAACTAAATATAAACACTTAAACACTTTTAACATCCAAGTGTATAGGAATTTTATTTTATTAAAATAAAGATGAAACAACTGTTCAATTAATAGTACAGATGAAACCACTGAAGTGATGTGATAAAAAGAACTGTTCCTAAACACTGTTACATATAAACACTGATGCCATAAAAATGGTTACATATAAAACACTGAGGTGATGACAACTAACAACCTAACAGTCTATAAAACATTCATGGGGAAAACACTGTTACATATAAACACTGTTAACATAAACAAATAAACAAACATAGAATAACTAAAGTTGATGCTGAACCACTGTTGTAGTTTGACACTGTTGTTGGACGTCATAAATTTCAGATTTAATTTCAAAGGTAAAAGTAGTGTATATTCTTACATGTTGCTTTATTAAAGTAATTAAATATTAGAAATGATATGCAAAGTAGGAAAAAAAAAAGAGAGAACGAAAATTTGAAATTACCATTTTGAATATTTTGAATTTCAAAATTACTGATATTGTCAGTAACTACTGACTTGATTTGAAAGCAAATGCCATAATGACTTTTTTAAATTTTATTTTAACTTTAATCAAGATATGATAACCGTCAATTTGAAATTCAAAATTTGCTTAATCAAATGTCCAAAGCTCAAGAAATCAGCATTAATTACTGATTTGATTTGAAACAAATAGTCATCAAGAATTTTTTTTTTATTTTTTAATTTAACTTTAAATTTTATCATAAAAATAATGTTGGTGGAACTCTTATGTAATTGGAATGTAAAGATTAGGTAAAATGGTAATTTGATTGTAATTCTAGTTTTCATTTGATAATTTCAAAGTATCACAAATTAACAACATCAATAATAAAAATGTGAGCACTGCCTATTTTTTAGGGAAACCGCTGATGGTCAATATCAGTGAATGTCAACAATGTAAAAGTGAACACTGGCTATTTTTTCCAATCAGTGGATACCAACCAGTTTTCGAAACCCTGATGTTCGGTCAGTCAGTGGTCAACATGGAGATTGAAGAAACAGAGGTTGTATTTCAGCAGTGGAATACTTGAACAATCAAATGTGATAAATTGTGTTACATATAAACAACAGTTCTAAACACTGTTACATATAAACACTGATGCCATAAAAATGCTTACATATAAAACACTGAGGTGATGACATCTAACAACCTAACAGTCTTTAAAACATTGATGCGGAAAACACTGTTACATATAAACACTGTTAACATAAATAAATAAACAAGAGAATAACTAAAGTTGATGCTGAACCACTGTTGTAGTTTAACACTGTTGTTGGACGTCATAAATTTCAGATTTAATTTTCAAAGGTAAGTAGTGTATATATTTTACGCTGCTTTATTAAACTAATTAAATATTAGAAATGATATGCAAAGTAGGAAAAAAAAAAGAGAACGAAAATTTTAAATTACCATTTTGCATATTTTGAATTTCAAAATTAATGATATTATTAGTAACTACTGACTTGATTTGAAAGCAAATGCCATAATGACTTTTTTAAAATTTATTTTAACTTTAATCAAGATATAATAACCGTCAATTTGAAATTCAAAATTTGCTTAATCAAATGTCCAAAGCTCAAGAAATCAGCATTAATTACTAATTTGATTTGAAACAAATAGTCATCAAGAATTTTTTTTATTTTTTAATTAACTTTAAATTTTATCATGAAAATAATGTTGGTGGAACTCTTATGTAATTGGATGTCAACAATGTAAAAGTGAGCAGTGGCTATTTTTCCGATCAGTGGATACCAACCAGTTTTGGAAACACTGATGTTTGGTCAATCAGTGGTCAACAGGGAGATTGAAGAAACAGAGGTTGTATTTCAGCAGCGGAATATTTTGAACAATCAAATGTTTGAACCAATATCAAGAATACTATACCCAAACAATCAATATGAGGTGCTTAATATTCATCCAAGTGTATAAGAATTTTTTTAGTATAAAAATGAAACAACTGTTCAATTACTAGTACAGATCAAAACACTGAAGTGATAGGATAAATTACGTTACATATAAACACTGTTAAAATAAACAAAGATAGAATAAACACTGTTAACATAAACAAAGATAGAACAACTAATGTTGATGGGGAACCACTGTTGTTGGAGAGTGTTTCACATTTAGTTGATCAGTGCTTGTCTGGACTTTGGTCTTGATCAGTGGTTTTTCATAATTGAACAGTGGATGATGTTTATCAAACTTTATGTACAACCATCATTATATCCAACACTTGTTAGGCAGATCAGTGATTTGCCATATTAACTTGTTATAACCACTGTCATTGTAGGAAACTTAGCTGGGCAGTGCCTATTGTAGGAAATTTCAGTTTACCTACAAAAACTGATGAATTTCGAATAAATAACGCAAACTATTGTTAAGTCAAACAGCTGATGGAAAACTTTTTAAGCACTGCTAGTAATTAAAACACCGATAGTGATTAACAAAACTACGTTTAATTGCTCAAATTGAGATGACGGGAGATCTGCAAAGGATTACAAATGAATCAATGCACCAATAAACAGTAAATCAAAACGTTAGAAATACCAAAAAATAAATCACACCAATTTAAGTTACCTTGGTGATGTCCTAAACTTTTGTACTGGTATCACCTATCAACACACCTGGTATCACCTTTCACATTTCCATCTCCTCAACAACCGTCCGGCAGAGGTTGCTTCTAATCAACAAACTCTATAAACCAACAAAAAAGCTTTAGAAAGACAAAGTACAAAACATATCAAAATAAATCTACTCGTAATCACATGATACAACAAAGCAAACATACCAGAGTCACCATTAAGAGGAGCTTGTACAAAAGCGTTCATCGAGTACGATAAGAAACCCTAGGAGATCTGTTTCTTCTTCTGAGGATAGAAAAGGCTTCATCATGTTCAGTATGAGAAAATAGATAAAACGAAATAAAATTTCTGAATAAAAAAATAGATCTTACATGATTATTCTCTTCTTCAACCACTCGACGGTACATAATTTAGGGTTTCAAACGCAGATGTATCCAATAGAAGTAACCTCTGCCGTATATTGTTGAGGATATGAATATGAGAAGAAGAAGAAGAAGAAGAAGAAAGATAAACATCAGAGAGGATAAACATCGATCGGAATAGAGCAGAGCAGAGAGAGAAAGAAAGCATTAGCCCTAAATGAGTAAATGAGGGATGATATAAATAGAGGATGGCAGTGGTACTGTTGGGCGGAAAAAGAGAACTGAGGATGCCCTAATTAAGTGACACGTGGCCCAAATAACTTTCATTTATTATATATAATAGATGCCTAATTAAATAGTTTAATTGAAAAGGATCTAGATATTTAGTTGATATTTAACTCGTAGGACAACTTGGAAGTTTAATTACACACATATATAAATGCCCTAAGCTAGAAAACCCTACTACTAAATATTGGCCCTCTATCCCTCTTTTCTGCGATGTTCGATTCTTATCAATGAAAGAACGAAAAGGCGATTTTGAGATCATGTGGATATGAATAGAGTCAAGGAAAGATCTATAGATCTTTTATCCTGCATTAAAGGTTTCAGATAGAGGTACCGATTCTAAAACTCCTACTGGTATATGCTTTTGTTCTGATTGGCGTTGCTTGAATCGGTTTGGGTTCTTGTGTAAGAACTTTATTTTAAGAAATGTTTAATGTAACAACTTTTATTTTATGAAGTGTTTAACTAGTGATTATAAATTACAAGTTTTGAACTCTATAAAACTCTATATAGTTAGTTTTTTTTTTTTGAACGGCCAACGAATCCTCCAAATGGGCTACTGGCGAAATTCACCACATCGGGATACACCCGTCTCCGAACTGTGAAAAACCCTCACCTAGGGCAGAAGCCCGTGAACACTCGCCCAAAGGCACGACAGTGCGGTGAGGTAAAACCCATTCAGTTCAAGGATCGAACTAGCGATCGCCGCCTACTCGCCTAGTCTCCCATCATCACCAGGTGCCATTGAAAACTAATGGAGAGAAGCAAGAATTGAACTTGAGTCTCTTAGAAACACAAGTCTCTCCCTTACCACTCCACCACAAGCTCTATATAGTTAGTTGAGTGTAAAAAAAAGATGATTGGCCCGAAAATTACTCTCTTAATAACAGTGTCAAGCATAGGATTCTGTGTTTTTGGATTATTATGGTCTCGACAAACAACATTCACAATTTATGTAAGAAAATTATATTCATGTAGATCTTTTTTTTTTTTTTTTTTTTGGCATAGGTCATTTATTTCCTTTGGATGTGTATGCCCTCAACTAGCTCTTCTCAACTTTTGTCGGCAAAAGAATTTTGAAAATCTATATATCTATATATATTCTAAAGTTTAGTTATATGTTCTATTTTAAAACCAAAATTTATGGTTGTTTTAAATGAGGTCATTTACATATATCCCCCTCCTAAGATCATTTATTACATATATACCCAACCCATAAAATCAATTACATATTTTCCCCTTTTAAACCATACATATTACATATTTACCCATTTTATTAAAATCACTCCTATTGAATTACTATTTTACCCTTAATGAACTTATTAAATGATTATTACATTTTTCCCCTTTCTAATACCATTACTTACATATTTTATGATTTAATGTGTAATATAATTGTTTACAAATAAGATATTAACCTAATGATATGAATTCATTTTTTTATAAGCCCTGCCTATTTTTTTATAAGCTTCTGCCTCTGTTATGTGAAAATTGAAAGTTTTGCTTATATATAATACGTCATAGCTCTTAAGCATTATTTTTTTTTTAAAGAAAACAGTCATGCGACCATGGTTTAAAAATTTACTTTTGCTGTAAAACAGTTTTTTCAATATTATTTTGAATGTTTAAAACATGACAATTAGATTTCTGAAATAGCATTACACAAAAAAAATGGAAATTTAGCTCCTGCTTCAAAACAATTAAAATGTTGATGATCGAACTAAGATTTAGGCTAAAGAAAAATTGATTACGACTTGAAAAAAACAAACGTATATTGTATAACAATATGTTTTTTTATATAAGATATTTTAGATAATCAATATTTTAACGTAAATTGTTAGTGTAGTTAACTAAAATTTAAATGTATAATGGGTCGGTTGTAAAAAATATGTAAACTTAAACTTAACCAGTAACTAGATACGTAAAAAGGTCACTTGTTTTATAAAATGGGTATGACCGTTTTTTTTTTCAAAGAAATATTTTAAAGATTTATCACAACATATAGAGTATTGACTAGATTGATTTTGAAGTTAAGAGATAAGAAATTAAGAAAAAGAGTAAAAGGGTAATTTCATAAAGAAAGGGGGAAATATGTAATTGATTTTAAAGATTGGACAAATATGTAATAAGGGCTTTTAATAAGGGGATATATGTAAAAATTCCTTTTAAATGCACCAGCCTATAAGAATCCTATTAATTTCATTTAATTTACTTAATAATCACAAGTTACATTACTTTAATCATTTGGGTCAAAAACAATTCCAGTTTAATAATCACAAGTTACATTACTTTAATCATTTGTGTCAAAAATAATTCCACAAAAATAATTCCACAAACCCTAGATCATCTGATAATAACAATAAGAGGAAAGCTCCTGCCGCACACAAATCTCCGGTATTCAACTGCGATTGCTTCGATTATTACACGAACTACTGGTTCCGGTGGGACACGTCTGTTAACCGAGAGCTAATTCATCAAGTAATTGAAGCTATTGAAGAAAACTTTACCAGCAGTGAACAGGTTAACTGTCGCGGCCGTAAACCTAACCAGAAGAAAGAGAAGGCGAGTCATCGGAGGTTCGCCGGAAAAGCGTTAAATCCTCTGCCAGAGGTTTCGGTTTCGCCTCCGTACGACATCTCATTAGTTGAAGAATGTGTAAAGGAAGAACATGAGGTAGTGGAGGAGTCGCCGGAGACGGATGCAACGGCGAGAAGAGGACTTCCGGAAGTGAAAGGGTTGTTTAACTGGCGTTTGTGGGGACTTTGGAGTCCGTGATACTCATCCTTCGCCTCTTAATATATGCTCTCCAATCCATAATTAACTTCTCCCTAATTGAAGATCTTCATCGATTAGGCACACAACTCTCAGACATATATCTTCGATTGATCTCCTGCACAGGCTCGCCATCAGGCTCTCCATCAGTCGGCAACTCAATTGGAATCGTAATTAGCTTCTCCCCAATTGAAGATCGTCATAGATTTGGCACACAATTCTCAGACATATATCTTCGATTGATCTCCTGCACAGGCTCTCCATCAGGCTCTCCATCAGTCGGCAACTTCAGTTGGAATCAAAATGGGTCATTTACTTGCTCCTTTAATTACACATCATCCTCCGACTCTCCAGCAACCTTTAAGTGCAATATATATATTTCTAAGATGAAGATAATGTATCGTAATGAAGATTTGGAGCAGCAAGAGGTAAAAACAGCCTGAATTTTTCCTTTTATAAATTCGATTCATGAGTGTTAGTGTGTGTGTTTATATTGATTAGGGTTTCATCAAATGCAATGTGAGGGTTTCCAATCGGTGTTTATACAAATAATATTGAACCCAATTTTTATGTATGTGTATGCAATGTGTAGTATGGAGTCTTGCTTACCTCATTCAAGGAATAACAATAAAAGACAGGGGTCATTGATTTCGAAAAACTCCGCCTCTTTATTCGCCTTCTTCCTGATTTTAAGTTACAGTGAGTCAATTTCCTTTTTCTGATTCTAATCGATTAAGAACTATACGTGATTAACCAACGAATTGTGGTAGATTTTATGTTTCTATTGCAGTATTTGGATTGAATTGGCTGTTGCAATTTAATGATCGTCAGTTATAGTTCGTTTTTTGAATATAGAGAAACACTGACTTATTTAAGGTGCTTGATTTGGGTGAATAGTAGCAATATAAACTGCTATTGTAATTTGGTGTGATATTCAATTCAGTATCAGCAACCTAATCAAATTGTGCCCTAAACATAGAGTAAGGGTATGTTTGGCAAAAGTAGCTGATAGCTGATGGCTGGAAGCTGTTAGCTGGAAGCTGGAAGCTGGTGGCTGGTAGCTGGAAGCTGGTAGCTGGTAGCTGTAGCTTTTTAGATACTAAGTTGTTTGGCAGAGTAGCTGGAGCTTTTAATAAATGTATAAAATGACCAAAATGGGCATAAATAAAAAAAACATAATACTAATCGTAATCTCTCTCTCTCTCTCTCTCTCTCTCTCTCTCTCTCACACACACACACACACACACACACACACACATATATATATATATATATATATATATATATATATATATATGTTATTTCTCAAATGAATAAAACATGATCATTTTCAATTAAATAAAACATAGTTATTGACAAACAATCATAACATAATATAATACTATTAAATCGTTAATGTCGTGCATTCCATATCAAAGTAGCAATTTCGTTGCGAACATGTTTCATCTCATTCGATGTTCCTTCAAATAGACCGCTAGTGCTTGTGTCATTATTACGAACATCATGCAGTTCATCTTGTGGTATGTAGTTTGGATGTTGCTCCATTGCGGTAAACATGAAATCTTCTTGAGAATTACGTATATAGTTATGCAATGCAAATGTAGCCATGATAACATCAATTTGTGTTTGCACGCTATACTTGGGCATTTTACCAAGTATCTTAAATCGTTTCTTTAAAATTCCAAATGATCTCTCAATATGACTTCGTAAAGATGAATGCGAACGGTTGAAAGCTTCTTGC
The DNA here is from genome assembly GCF_002127325.2 of Helianthus annuus. NCBI lineage: Eukaryota > Viridiplantae > Streptophyta > Magnoliopsida > Asterales > Asteraceae > Helianthus > Helianthus annuus. The sequence continues at coordinate 734,587 of NC_035433.2, forward strand.
ATATTATTCGGGGGCTCTCTTTGAAATTGAGATTGATGGTATCTTGTCTTGGAATATGGAACAAGGTATCCTTTTCTATCTGGATATCCTTTATCAACCAAATAATATCTACCTAATAAAGGAGTTGAAAAACAAAAGGCGTTAGAATTTATTAAAAGTAACATGAAACAATTCCAAATATATATGTAAGTAATTCGAAATATTACCTTCAGGTGGTTGTGGGAAGTTGAATTTACTATTTTGGGTCGCGTTAATGAAAACACGCGTGTCATGTGCTGATCCCTCCCATCCGATCGATACAAATGTGAAACACATATCGAAATCACATGTTGCCATTACATTGAAAGTTGGTACCCCTTTTCTACCAATATAAGGTAGTTGCTGACTCTCTGGGATGCAGGCCCCTATGTGTGTACCATCAATACATCCAATACAATCCTGTATATAATTTGAACATCAGTCAAGTAACAAAGTACACAAGTAGGAATGACATTAATCAATTTAATACCTTGAAATACGGCATGTATCTTTTGTCATTCAAGATTTGAGGTGGTACGAATTGAAAAGTCGGATCTTTTGGTTTTATAATGTCACGTGCTAGACCTTGAAAACTTTTACCTCTACCAGTTATTGCCTCTAGAACTTCATGAAAGGCTCTACTAATAGTCTCCCCAGAACGTTGAAAACGCTCCCCAACATCCCTGTTAGATAAACCCAATGCCAATGTATACAAAAATATCCCCACCTTCTCACAAGTTGACATTCTATCACTCGACTGCAATCCATAGTTTGATTCGAGCTCTCTACATAATTTTGTAAACACGTTTGGATGCATTCTGAATGCATTTACACATCGTATAGGATTTCCATTTAAAACTTCCATCATCCAAGCCAGTCCCGTTTGAGGTGATGTCATGCATGGTTCCTTGTACATATGCTTATAATAGTATGCAGCAACTAGATCACATGTATAGGTTGAATCCAACAAAAAGTTATAGCAATGCAGTTTGTGTTTCTTCTTGCTTGTTTCATTATTCATTGTAATCCTGATAATAAATTCAATATCAACTTAACATATAAACACCTTAATAGCTAAAATTAAATGGATAAATAGCCAAGAACACTAGCCCTTTAAATTAGTTTTTTATCCACGCCACCCAACCCACGCCCCACCATACCCCTTTGAAATTGGCTTTTGGTCTTGGGTGTCCCATAGTCCACGTGTCGCACCATGCCTCCAACCCACGTCCTACCATACCCCATGGTCTTAGTAACCAAATTCAAGAATACGATCGATACGATTGATTGGTATGTGCGCCTCTCTTATTACTTTTTTGTATTCCATGTTCTTCGGATACAATCCGATCCTTCTACGGCGAAATCTCGATTTGTGGAAAGCCTTCGATGGCTTCCTTATGAAAACATATAACTTTGAAAATAATCCACCCAACAAAAGCACAACGACAGAAACAAGGTTTTTAAAATCATAATACTATATTAAAGAGGCATATTATGAATGAAAATCAAAACACTCAATGTATGCATATCATAAAGATGGGCAGGGAATTTTTTTATTAATTTGTTTGTTATCCCAATTTGTTCAACTCAGATCATATTATTTCAATTAAAGTGCCATGGTAACCTTCAATCTACCTAATTAATATATGCATCAGATCATACTATGAGCAGTCAAACTAAGTGCCTAATTGAAGTAAACACACACAGAGACCATTATTCAGGCTTTTGCTTCGATCGATCCATTGATAATTCATATACCAGTTTGAAAATTGCAACACACAAGAAGACAAAAGATGATATTAAATTCAATTAAGTAAGAACATGCGTACCTTATCTTTTGATTACGATCGATCCTTTCTTCAATATGGAATAATGATAGATTGTAGGTTATTTAAGTAATTTAAACCCTAAAAGCTTGTAGGTTTTTTAAACGCTACTTCCACCAGCGTTTCAAAAAGAGCTTTTCAACTAATCTAAAAGCCTGAAGCCTGTTTCAACCAAACAAAGCTTTTATTGGGCCAGGAGCTTTTTCTTTAAAGCCTGAAGCTTGAAGCTCCTAAAAGCTCCTAAAAGCTTGTTGCCAAACATTCCCTAAATGTGTTCACCAGCAAGGTAATAATATGTACTAATTTTCAATTATCATTAACTTCTAATAAGGAAATATAGCTATTAGGTTATGTCAAGGTAAGCATAGTTTATAAAGAATATGTTGCAGAATAAAGTTAATACAACATTTTAGTAATAAATAATTAGCTGATAGTCAATAACAATTTTAGTATGCTAATGTTGTTAGAGTTAATAATAAGGACTATCAATTGTTATTTAACAATTTTAGTAGAACTGGTGCAACATTTTTGGTTAATAGAGCTGTTAGTGACTCGGTTATTTATTACTAACTGCTTAATAGCCCATTAGCATACTAACTCTTGATTCAAAGTAATCTCCGAACAATTAATAGTCACTAACTGAGTCACTGCCGTTGTTAAGGTACCTGCATTTTTGTTGTTCATTAACTACTTGATTGTTTTACTACCACATACTAATCACCCCTGCCAGGTGTGAAGGTGAATACTTTATTAACGTGACCGTTTTTATTGTCGGGTCGATTTTGAATCAATTTTGTTTACTTTTATCAGTTTTTGGTTTCGGTTTGGTTTTAGGTTGTTTTATCTTTTTGCATCGTTTTGGTTTTGATTTTTCCCAGCAATTGTTTTGTTTCGATCTAAGTTTTTTGAGTTCGTTTCGGTAAGATCTTTTACGTTTTTTGTTCGGTTTTCAGTTTTTTTTTAGTTTTGTGTAAATTTAGTTTCCTTTCCGGTTAGATTCGCTTTATTTGTTTTTGGTTCAGGTTCGGTTTTCATTTCAGCAACATTATTTGTCTCAGCTTATTTGTTTCGGTAAAATTATTCAGTTTGTATAGGTTCATTTTGGTCTGGTTTTGTTTTTTGGTTTGTTTAGGTTTGGTTTCAGTTTCCTTGGTTTTCGCTTTTAGTTGGGTTCCATTTTTTATTTAGTCCCCGGTTCGCTTTCTATTGGCTCAAAACTATTTATGCGGATCAAGTTAAAAACATATATTCACATACACACACACGCGTGGTTAAGGTACGTTGCATAATCTATACATCTTGCTTTAAACAGAAGTAGGTGCAACCCGTAAACGAATTGGAGGTTCAATGTTATGTTCGTTTATTTTCGTTCATTTATGTTCGATGATTGACTTTCGTTTATGTCGGTCCTCTCTCTTATTTGCGTTCGTTTGTAACCATTCTTTATTTTCATTTGAATGTTCGTTTAAATTTATACATTACTAATATTCATTTGAAATAGTTTTCATATTATCAAACCATTTGTTTACTTTTAAAAAGTTGGATGTAATGATGCTGGTAGAATATTGACTTCCACCATGTTGGTAAAATTAACACAGTTTTACAACCCACCAACCCGATTACTACTCGCCTGCCTATTTAAATAAATGGGTTGAATAAGTAATGAACCGTATTCAGGTTACAAGAATTTAAGCGTGACGGAGTTAGACTTGCATGGAGTTTTCCTACATATTTTGATAGGTCTGTTTGAATTTGCATATAAAAAATAATTATCTGAATATGATTTATTTCAACTTCAACTTTCAGTAAACAATTTCTAAGTTTAGCTAAATCTTATATTTAAAATCAAAATTTATGGTTGCTTTAAATGCATTACAATTAACTTTAATGAAATAGTATAAGCCTTTATGACCATGTTTAATTAATGAGCCTCTTTCTTTTCTCCATATATTAATGTTTAAGTTAGGGTTTATAGACTTTTCATAACAATTCACCTTAAAGGATTGATTGGTTATTTAACTAATACTTAATATTACAATTAACTTTAATGAAATAGTACGAGCCTTTATGACCATGTTTAATCAATGCGGCTCTTCCTTTTCTCCATATATTAATTGAAATAGCTCTAGCACGGGATTTCTGGACTCTGAGATACACTACCAGTTTAGCAAATGGTAGTCTTGAGGTAAGTTTATTGTACCATTGACGGTTCACCATTATCTTTAGAAATTTACTTCTGATGTATATGTTGCTTCTTTAAATAACTGAGAAATAGAGGCGAAACGAGTTGGTTAACGGGTATTAAAACAACATCACATGACTATAAGCACAATGACAATTGTCACAAATAGAGGACTACATTGTACCTATGCGTCAACTAAAAATACAATTTAATTAAATGGACTAAACAACTACATTAAGTTTGAGACCAGGGTAAAAATCTAAAACATCATTTTTGTTTATTTTTTACTTTTATAACCAGATGTGTTGCAGGCATCTGAAAATGTTACCCTGGGTTAATTGTAATAAATTTTAGTAAATAAATATATAGATTATATAACTAAACACTTGAAGAACTGTTAGGATTTGTTAATTTTGTTGGTTTATAAACTGCTTTCTCATCTATAAAAGGGAACAAAACCTGCAATTTGACTTTTAGATGTTAAAACTAAATTTATATGTATATGTATATGTGTATGTAGTATAATACGTGTATATATATATAACATCTATTTTACACCATTTAAAACACAATGAAAAAGAAAAAATAAAAAAAATTTGAAAACTGTGACGTCTTTTGAAGAGGATTGAGAAACCACACGTCCATAGATTTGAAGTTTTGTGAGACCACATGTGGTGGGGCGCAAACCTCTCTCAAAGCGTCTTAAAAACGTGGGGAAACACTGTACCCTCGGGTGTTTTGGGCCTTTTTTTACTGGTGGTGCTACCACAAAGCGCCGAATGAGGAGTGGACTTTGGTCAAAATAACCATGGTCAAACGGCTAACTTTAAAAAAAAACCGGTTTTTGTTTTAAAAATCTATACTATATTCGCACTTTCGTACCGTGTCACGCACTATCTATATCAGTCGTCGTTCCAGGAAAAAACAATAACTATTATGCATGTCGTGCATCGCACGGGTATTTCCCCTAGTATAAAAAAAAATTAAGCGACATCTAAAATCATTTAATATTTGAATGCTTTTACTAAAAGAATTTAAAACCATTCATTTATTATAAAAAAAAAGTTACATGGATAGTCTTGTATTGCATTTGGATTTCGTTTTGCTACACATTTGATTCTCATTACTCGCGAATAACACATTAGAATGGATATCCATTACGTATCATGTTAAATTCTAGTGAAAAGTCTCATTGCTTTTACATTTTTTTTTATTGGTCATTAGAATGGATATCCGTTAAGTTTCATGTTAAATGTTAGTGAAAAGTCACGGATAAAGTGATCAAACACGAGAAAACATGTCTTGATAACAGCACGTGTTTATCTTATTTGCTTTTGATACTTTTGGTTTCCTAGCGTCAGAGGCTGTGAACCTACTTAGGGGTTGTTTGACAACTTCTGAATGGTTAAGTGCTGAATCAATAAGAGGTTTTAACCATTAAAAACCAGTATAAAGCTTAACCGTTCAGAGGCAAATGTTTGACCAAATCAGATTAGAGGTCTTAACCATTCAGACTCAGTATAATGCTTAACCATTCAGAGACAAATGTCTAAACCATTCAGACATCTGCTCACGAAACAAACAGTCTGAACCATTAAGTGCTGAACCAGTAAGATGTCTGAACCATTAAGAGCCATGTTAAGACGGAAACAAACAGCCCCATTAGTGGAGTTCAAAGGGTCATGCATAGTTATGCTATGACCCCGAGATCTATGGACGTAATTTTTTTTAAAAAAAAACTTAGTTTTGCTATTCAAAAAGAGTTAGCGGCGCAGCTTGTTGCCTGTTTACCATCTATCTCGACTTAAATTTATAAGATGCAAGTATTTTTTTAAATGCTAGGGGGCATTTGTTTTTTGAAAAAAAAAAGTGAACATATATTTTTTAAATAGTATTTCTTATCTATGAGTGCACATTGAAGATTCAAGGTGTAATTTCTCATGCCTAAACAAGAAACCAAAATATTAACATAACGCAACTACTATACATGTAATTCTTTCTTATTTTAGCCAAATGGCTTTTTATTCATTTGTAATTTTAACTTTTTAAAAAAAAAGACATTATTTATGATTAGTTTGACAACCGTTAAAATCATTTCTGTTTTTCTTTATAATTTTCCGTAATATAAGTGAAGGGGTATGGTCCCAAATCTCGCGTCAGCATTGACCGCGAGTGACCATTACTCTTATCAAAACCCCCACCAGCTAACAACCTACTTGTGCCCATGCGAGAACGCGTCGACACAAGGGTTGAATCCAATCTATCTAGTAACAAAGGAGGACTTACATGGAACATGAGAACGGTAGAGTGATGCGACATAGCATCACATCTGGTGTATGAAAACGGAAGTATTCACAGCGATGCGGCCTCGCACCGCGTCCAGTGAACACTTCTATCAATACAAGAAAGCCTTACCTTAGGCATAGAAGAAGATGAACATAACGGTGCGGCTGGCACCACACCATATGGGCATTTTCGTCACGACAAGGGATGCAGGCAAATAGTCTCCGCGGACGACGATGCGGCCAGCACCGCATCTCGCGTATTACTTGATCACAAGTAGGAGACGCGGTAACCTCACACGTTACCACATGCAGCGATGCGGCTTGCACCGCATCCTATGCACTCAACAAGTGGGACTGACACCACAGTGCAAGTGGCACCAATGGCAGTTACCTGTCAGAGCTACGTAAGCAATGGACTGACGTGGCGTAACCTCCACAACCGACAAGCCTGACACACCTGCAAAGGTGCAGCACGTCGTCAGTCCATCCATCATCCTCCTCCTTCACTCCTCGGCTATAAATACCAACCCCAAACCAGGTTTGAGGTATCTCTTCACAACTCTCTCACTACTACTACTATCTTATTTTGCTTCCCAAGCAAACTACTGATTCTCACGCCGGAGAGTGGTAACAAGGAGCACCCCCCACCCCATCCTCCTTGTTACGAGTCACGGCTTGTTTCCTTGTGCAGGAGATCAACCACCGGTGATCCAGCCAGCGATCCTCGAGAGGAAGGGATTAACCCTTCTTGACGAGACCAGTGTGTTAACCCTGCCCGGTTAACCATTGTTTCATCATTGGCGCCCACCGCTACTCTTAGCATTTTCTCATCTCTCTTTTCCCTCTCTCAAGATCATGACTGATCACCAAAACAACACTGCGGATAACCCAAATCCCTCAATCCCAGCTCCGCTAGGGGTCAATGCCTGTGGTCGTGGGTTCGGGCCCCACGGTGGGCGCCAATGATGAAACAATGGTTAACCGGGCAGGGTTAACACACTGGTCTCGTCAAGAAGGGTTAATCCCTTCCTCTCGAGGATCGCTGGCTGGATCACCGGTGGTTGATCTCCTGCACAAGGAAAAACTCAATATATTTGTAAAAAAACATATTATAAAATACAATACATAAAATATTTAATAATTATATTCCTAAAATTAATATATATTACTAAATATCTATTAGAAGTACGTTGTCAAAAAATAACCCTTACTTCAAATATAATATAATTGTATTTATGTTCGTGGGGCCCGAACCCACGACCACAGGCATTGACCCCTACCGGAGCTGGGATTGAGGGATTTGGGTTATCCGCAGTGTTGTTTTGGTGATCAGTCATGATCATGAGAGAGGGAAAAGGATAGATGAGAAAATGCTAAGAGTAGCGGTGGGCGCCAATGATGAAACAATGGTTAACCGGGCAGGGTTAACACACTGGTCTCGTCAAGAAGGGTTAATCCCTTCCTCTCGAGGATCGCTGGCTGGATCACCGGTGGTTGATCTCCTGCACAAGGAAACAAGTCGTGATTCGTAACAAGGAGGATGGGGTGAGGGGTGCTCCTTGTTACCACTCTCCGGCGTGAGAATCAGTAGTTTGCTTGGGAAGCAAAGTAAGATAGTAGTAGTAGTGAGAGAGTTGTGAAGAGATACCTCAAACCTGATTTGGGGTTGGTATTTATAGCCGAGGAGTGAAGGAGGAGGATGATGGATGGACTGACGACGTGCTGCACCTTTGCAGGTGTGTCAGGCTTGTCGGTTGTGTAGGTTACGCCACGTCAGTCCATTGCTTACGTAGCTCTGACAGGTAACTGCCATTGGTGCCACTTGCACTGTGGTGTCAGTCCCACTTGTTGAGTGCATAGGATGCGGTGCAAGCCGCATCGCTGCATGCGGTAACGTCTGAGGTTACCGCGTCTCCTACTTGTGATCAAGGAATACGTGAGATGCGGTGCTGGCCGCATCGTCGTCCGCGGAGACTATTTGCCTGCATCCCTTGTCGTGACGAAAATGCCCATATGGTGCGGTGCCAGCCGCACCGTTATGTTCATCTTCTTCTATGCCTAAGGTAAGGCTTTCTTGTATTGATAGAAGTGTTCACTAGACGCGGTGCGAGGCCGCATCGCTGTGAATACTTCCGTTTTCATACACCAGATGTGATGCTATGTCGCATTACTCTACCGTTCTCATGTTCCATGTAAGTCCTCCTTTGTTACTTGATAGATTGGATTCAACCCTTGTGCCGACGCGTTCTCGCATGGGCACAAGTAGGTTGTTAGCTGGTGGGGTTTTGATAAGGGTAATGGTCACTCGCGGTCGATGCTGACGCGAGATCTGGGACCATACCCCTTCAAATGATGAAACAATGGTTAACCGGGCAGGGTTAACACACTAGTCTCGTCAAGAAGGGTTAATCCCTTCCTCTCGAGGATCGCTGGCTGGATCACCGGTGGTTGATCTCCTGCACAAGGAAACAAGCCGTGACTCGTAACAAGGAGGATGGGGTGGGGGTGCTCCTTGTTACCACTCTCCGGCGTGAGAATAAGTAGTTTGCTTGGGAAGCAAAGTAAGATAGTAGTAGTAGTGAGAGAGTTGTGAAGAGATACCTCAAACTTGGTTTGGGGTTGGTATTTATAGCCGAGGAGTGAAGGAGGAGGATGATGGATGGACTGACGACGTGCTGCACCTTTGCAGGTGTGTCAGGCTTGTCGGTTGTGGAGGTTACGCCACGTCAGTCCATTGCTTACGTAGCTCTGACAGGTAACTGCCATTGGTGCCACTTGCACTGTGGTGTCAGTCCCACTTGTTGAGTGCATAAGATGCGGTGCAAGCCGCATCGCTGCATGTGGTAACGTCTGAGGTTACCGCGTCTCCTACTTGTGATCAAGGAATACGCGAGATGCGGTGCTGGCCGCATCGTCGTCCGCGGAGACTATTTGCCTGCATCCCTTGTCGTGACGAAAATGCCCATATGGTGCGGTGCCAGCCGCACCATTATGTTCATCTTCTTCTATGCCTAAGGTAAGGCTTTCTTGTATTGATAGAAGTGTTCACTGGACGCGGTGCGAGGCCGCATCGCTGTGAATACTTCCGTTTTCATACACCAGATGTGATGCTATGTCGCATCACTCTACCGTTCTCATGTTCCATGTAAGTCCTCCTTTGTTACTAGATAGATTGGATTCAACCCTTGTGCCGACGCGTTCTCGCATGGGCACAAGTAGGTTGTTAGCTGGTGGGGGTTTTGATAAGGGTAATGGTCACTCGCGGTCAATGCTGACGCGAGATCTGGGACCATACCCCTTCAAGTCCCCCCAGTCTAGTGTTGCTGCCACATACAAGTTGTGTGTGGGAGGAGTACTGGACTATGGTGTTTGGAAGGTAGTTTGGAGTCTGGAGAAGATCCTAGACCATGTGGATGGTCTTTTCTGTATGTAAATCAAGCTGGAGGTCTGGAAGGGTCATCTGACGCCTCTTCCGTACCGGTGAAGGAATTTCGTCTGATGCGAAATTCTCAGCCGTTTTATGTCACCAGGTGGGTTGCCACCTGTTGTTGTGCCGAAGGTCTCTTGGAGACTTTGTTAGTAATGCTGCACAAACTTCGAATCAACCTCTGAGATGGTGGTTTGAAGGTATGCACCAGCTTTCAACCTCTGAGAGATGGTCTTGTCTTCGAACCACTTGTTGAAGTGGTGCATGAAGAAGAACAGAAACTTTGGATCAATCTCTGAGATCGGGATCAAAAGTAGTTGATGCTTGTAAGTGCTTTGCTCAAGCTCTATGTTCAGCATCTAGGCATGAGATGACGATCCCTTTTTTGTTGGGTTTTCGTGTTCGTCGTCATAGCTCTCTAGTAACCGCACGTTCTTTGCGGTTACCTCGTTGCGTCATTGTTGGCCATGTTTGGTCGAACAATGTAGATTTGTACTATGGGTAAATAAACATGGTCATAGGCAAGGGTATGCCCACCATTGTTTATTCTATGCAGCCCATAGGCGGGCAAACAAAGTCATAAGCAGACTTGTTACCGCTGTTCGGACGCTTGCTGTTCGACAAGGGCTTGTTTAGAGCGCTTATCTGCGTTCGTTTTGGAGCCACTTACCTTCACGCTCCAATACCGAGTTTGCCTTGAAGTAGCTTCGCTCGGTGATGTGGAGTGAGCTTGGCTCTTCCGTAGTAACCAGTCTGCGGAAGCTATGGTTATTTCCGTAGCTACTCGGGAGTGTCTGCGGTTTTGCATTACCATATTCGCTCGAAGCGGGTGTGTTGCTCGGATGTAGCTCTTGAAGGTTCAGGAGTCAGGGTTGCTGATGTGCGCGCGCGTACATTCCCTTCCTTCTTTATGTTAAAGAAGGTGTTCATGTACCCTCTGCGGTTGTGAATCGGACAGGAGGGATTTGAAGCTTGAAGAGAATGAAGGTGATGCGGTTTACCTGTGTCTGAGATGCGGTTCAGTCCAAAGAACAACGCTGGTTCTGAGCATCTGACACACCTGAACGGGCTCATGTGTGTCATGTCCGTATACTCCACGTGTGCTCGTGGGTAGTGCGGATAGGTATTATACCCCCTTATAGTGTAGAGATATATACTTTTACCTATTTTTAGGGGTATGTTAAAAAACGACATGCGGTATGGGTTATGGTGCGGTATACCAGAGAAACCGCATGCCGCTTATAATTGGATAATGTAGTCGCTTTTTGTTGCATACGTGGCTGATCTCACGTGTGAGTTGGTGGAAGTTGGTGAGATTTTCCTGGCATGTGCTGAAATGAAAGGACGTTTGCACTGCCCGAGGCAATAAATGCACTGTAGCGAAGAGTGTAAACGTCTCTTATGTCAGGCGCGTGGGCGGCCACGCGCGCGTGATAACCGTCAGCGAAAACGGCGCTTGACACGTGGTGTCGCGCAATTCGTTCTTTTTGAACGTGATGATTCGTTTTCTCCCTCCGCATTAATTGCGATGGGTATATAAGGGGAAACCGTTCGTGGTTTCCCCTCACTTGTTCGAAATTTCAAAAATTTGCCGGTGAGGGAAAAATGTTTCTTGGTCTTCTCCGACGATATTTCTTGAAGTTCCGGTGAGGTTTTTGGTTTTTCCACTCACGTTCTTTCATTTCTTCGATATTTTCTGATGGCTGAACCATCAAATCCACACAATGTGGAGGGTGAAAACCCAGAGCCATCCTCGCCGGTGGCGGCGGAGGAGGAGGAGATAACCGCCGGTGGCGGGTTACCGGCGTTAAAGTGGACGAGGAAGAGCTTTGATCGTCTGATTCTGGATGTTCAAATGCCTCCTGAATATGGGGCCTGTTACCCATCGGAGGGTGACACCGATGCCGATGCTCCGGCCGGTTACGTGACCATGTGGGCAGATTTTTTCGGTGACTGTAATCTCCGGTTACCTTTGACTGTTTTTGTTGTCGAGGTTTTGGAGTGGTACAAGGTCCACATTTCTCAACTGAGTCCGCTTGGTATGATCCGGATTCGAAATTTTGAATTCACCTTTCGTGCTCTTGGCATAGAGCCTACCGTTGGAGATTTCCGACGGTTTTATCAAATGACGTGCTCCTTGGGGTTCTTTTCTTTCCGTCAGCGAGAGGGTAGTCCCAAGCTGATGACTCCTCCCAAGGGGATGACGATGTGGAAAAAAAAGTTATTTTACATCAAAGCTGCTGCCATTGTTGCAAAGATGACGTTTCGGAATGTGACCGAGACGATCATAGCAGAGACCATTGCGGTCCCAAGTTTGAAAACTGTGGAGTGGTTTCCGCAGTTGCAGACCATTGAGCCTGTGAAGTTGACCAACACACAGTTGTGGGTCTTGCGCATGATGTTGACAAGGAGGAACAAGAAGTCGAAGCCCGTGGTGCGGGAGAAAAGTGGTGGTACGTACTTTTCATTTGTTTAACTTTCTTATCCTTGTATGCGTAACTGACTTGTGCGTTTGTTATCAGAGGACGCTCCCGTATGGAGGATGTTTGCCCCGGATTTCCAGGGTCAGGTGGAAAAAGTTGTTTGTGCGGATGGCGAGGAGGAGTTTAATGTTATCATTCGAGATAACTTCCGGGTGCCTACTGAAGCCGCATTAGCAGTTGAGTTGCCGCGGGGCAAAGGTATGTTTAGGAATCCTTTATTCTTGTGATAACAATAATGGTTGCACTGACTCACCTCTTGCATGGTTTTCATGCAGGTGATCTTGGGGCCTTAGGGGACCCTGATGCGAAGGGTGTGCCTAAGAGGCAGGCGGTGAAAGGCGTGCGCTTTCGCCAAAAGAAAATATCGGAGGTCCCTGTTGTGCCTCATTTGGTACCGCAGGCGGCAGGTATCTCTCACTCTTCTTTTCGTAGATACTTGGATTATGTGATAGTATCTGATACCCTTGAGGGTTTGGGTACAGCTGCGGGCTCGCAGTCTGGTGTTGGGAAAAGGCAAGTAGAAGAGACGGCTGCTGGTGTTGGTGGACCGAAACGTCGGAGGCTGCAGTTTAAGAGGACTGTTCCGACGTCGAAGAAACCTGCGGTTACCGTTGGTAAGTGTTGTTTAGCTGGTCTCAAGTGTGATGTATAACATGTGTTTTCATAGCTATTTGATTTGTTTTGCAGAGCTTCAAGATAAGGATTTCTCTATCTTTGATGCTCCAGAGTCACCCCCGCATGATGCTGGTGCGGGTGTGACTGAGGTCATGATGTCGGACGAAGTACGTCCGACCAAGGTCACAAGGCCCACTCCCAACGACCAACCAGAAAAATGGGTTCTCAACGCGAGATAACCAGAACAAAAGGTCATATTGGGTCACGCCTTGTCCCCGACCACCAAAGCGCACCTGAAGCAGCTTCTCTTCAGGAACCAAAACATCTTCGCGTGGACACCCGCAGACATGACCGGGGTCCCACGTGATATTGCGCAACATCACTTGAATACCTTGCCAGGTATTAAGCCAGTGATCCAAGGCCAACGCCACCTTGGGTCAGCTAAAAATCAGGCGATGCAAGAGCAGATCGAAGAACTGCTCTCCGCAGGCATCCTACGGGAAGTCAAATACCAGACTTGGTTATCCAACCCAGTCATGGTAGAAAAACCGTCCGGGGGCTGGCGCATGTGCGTCGATTACAAAGACCTTAACAAAGCCTGCCCCAAGGATTGTTACGCGCTTCCAGAAATCGACGAAAAAGTCGATAATCTCGCACCATTCAGGTGGAAGTGTTTCCTCGATTGCTACAAAGGGTACCATCAAGTACAAATGGCAATCGAGGATGAAGACAAAACGGCATTCCGGACTCCCACCGGAAATTACTGTTATACAAAGATGTCGTTTGGTTTGCGCAACGCGGGCTCAACCTATCAAAAGTTGATGAACGACACTTTCCGCGGGCAAATAAGCAAAAGTGTCAAAATCTACATGGACGACCTGGTCGTCATGAGCATGGAAGAGGATACCATGCTCACGGATATTGAAAGAACATTCCAAACTCTGCGAAGCGTTAACATAAAGCTCAATCCAGGGAAATGCTCGTTTGGAATGGAAGAAGGCAAATTCCTTGGGTTCATCGTGACTAAAGATGGATTCAAGGTAAACCGGGAGAAAGTTCAGGCGATCGAGCGCATGCCATCGCCTTCATCGATGAAAGATATGTAACGGCTAGCCGGCAGGCTAGCGGCACTCAACAGATTCTTAGCCAACCATGCAGCTAAGTCTTATCCATTCATCAAGACCCTGCGGAGCTGTTCAAAGAAAGAACAATTCCAGTGGACCGCAGAGGCTGAACATGCCTTCCGGGAAATGAAGGAGTGTTTGATACAACTCTCAACTCTAACCGCACCATGCAAGGATGAGCCACTCATATTATACCGATCCGCCGCGGACAACGCGGTGGGTGCGGTACTGATAGTGGAGCGACAGGGGGTTCAAACACCCATCTATTACATCAGCAAGATGCTCAACGACCCAGAGACGAGATACTCAATAATGGAAAAATTGGTGCTAGCATTAGTGCATGCTTCAAGACGGTTACGACGCTACTTCGTAAACCACGTCATTACAGTGCTAACCAATTACAGGATCGGCCCGATCCTATCCAAACCCGACATCTCTGGGAGATTAGCAAAATGGGCAATCGAGTTGGGCGCGCACACGATACACTATAAACCGCGCCCCGCGATTAAAGGCCAGATCTTAGCTGATTTCGCCGCCGAAATACCGGTGAATCGCATCCAAGAATGCGAAGAAGCACAAACTCCTGCACCAACGCCATCCTCCTCAGAAACATGGGCACTATTTACCGATGGTGCCTCCAACGAGGAAGGTGCGGGTGCAGGTCTGCGACTCGTCAGCCCTAACGGCCAAGAGCTTACATATGCAATCCGCCTCGATTTCAAAAGCACAAACAACGAAGCAGAATATGAGGCCCTGTTAGCGGGGCTACGTTTAGCAGTCAAAATCGGCGTGCAACATCTGGAAGCACACGTCGACTCTTTGTTAGTTGCAGGCCAAATACGCGGCGACTATGCCGCAAAAGGGGATATCATGATCCTCTACCTCGAGCAAGCCCTGCAACTAATATCCAAATTCGCTTCGTTCAATATTCGCCATATTAATCGAAGCGAAAACAAGTCCGCAGATGCACTATCAAAACTTGCATCTACCAGCTTCCAACACTTGGCAAAGGAGATACGCATTGAAATTCTGCAAAATCCCTCGGTACCCTTACGCCAAGTCAATGTCATTCAATACGGTACAACATCATGGATGACACCTATTATCGCATATCTACAATCAGGTGTGACTCCCGAAAGCAAATCAGAGGCACGCAAGCTACAATACAAAGCGTGCCACTATCAAATGGGAGACGGTATCTTATACCGAAAGTCATACCTCGGGCCACTCCTGCGATGCGTCAACCCGCAGGATGCCACATACCTCATCCGAGAGATACACGAGGGCATATGTGGCATACATGCTGGACCACACATGGTAGTGGCCAAAATCATGAATGCCGGGTATTACTGGCCCGTCATGCACCTGGACGCCGTCAAAGAGTTGCGCAAATGCATTGACTGTCAACGTCATGCTCCAAAAACCTTGCGGCCAAAGAACAACTTAGTCCCCGTCACAACCGCATGGCCCTTTCAGAAATGGGCAATTGACGTTGTGAGACCCTTCACTGACGCTCCGGGTGCGGTTAAATTTATCATAGTAGCGGTCGATTACTTCACAAAATGGGTAGAAGCAAAACCGCTCGCCTCAACCACTGCTATGATAACAAGAAAGTTCATTTGGGAACACATCATCTGCCGTTTCGGTTTACCAATGTGCATTGTCACCGATAACGGCACCAACTTCGCTGCCGACGAATTTCAAAAATGGCTAGAAGAACTACATATTGAGCACATATTCTCATCAGTCGCACACCCGCAAGGGAACGGCCAAGTTGAGAGTATCAATAAAAGCCTAGTCGAAGGGATCAAGGCACGGTTGGGAACGGCCAGGCGTGGCTGGGTCGATGAACTCCCAAGTATCTTATGGGCTCACCGTACAAGCCCAA
Source organism: Helianthus annuus (assembly GCF_002127325.2). Lineage (NCBI taxonomy): Eukaryota > Viridiplantae > Streptophyta > Magnoliopsida > Asterales > Asteraceae > Helianthus > Helianthus annuus. Next base: position 750,435 of record NC_035433.2, read on the forward strand.
AAACAAGCAACGGGGAGACACCTTTCAGCCTAGTCTACGGTTCAGAAGCGGTGATCCCCGAAGAAGTAGGTCTCCCCTCTCCTAGAATGTTGGCTATTGAAAAACTAGACAACAACATGGAACGCAGGATCGATTTGGACCTCTTGGAAGAAAGGCGCGAAAACGCTGCCATCAACGAGGCCAAATATAAATCCAAACTTGAAAAGTACTACAACACGCGCGTCCGCGTTTGTACTTTCAACCCAGGAGACTACGTCCTACGCGACAATGAGGCATCCAATGCCGAGCGCCCAGGCAAACTTGCCCCCAAGTGGGAAGGACCCTACCTCATCAAAGAGGTCTTAGGGAAAGGCGCGTACAAATTACAAACGCTAGAAGGCGAACCTATCGCACGTACATGGAATGCACAACAGCTTCGACGCTGTTATATGTAAGCCATGTCCTTACATTTCTCTATGTAACCTATCGGGCCGCAGGCCATTTGCAAATAAATAAATAAGTAATTTTATACATTATTGTTTGTTACTACTATTACAAATGCGTGTTCCACTTTGCGGTATCCCAAAAACAGATTGGCAAAATCTTCATTTGCGATACCCATACAAAGTGGTGACCACACACAAATATTGTAATAGGCCAGCAAAAGGCAAAAAGACTTGCATATTTATCCGGCCGGATAAGCAAGTTTTTGTTAACACTTAACACAATTCCTGAGCCCAAAAAGGCAAACAATGGAATTGACGCGTACTCATACGACAAAGGTATAGAGTATACTTGACCCCATTCACAAATGGGTAGAGTTCCGGATATATAAGCTGTTACAAAGCTTACACAATTCTAAAACCCTAACGGGGTAAATAACGGAATTGACGCACACTCATACGACAAACGTATGGAGTATACTTGACCCCATTCACAAATGGGTAGAGTTCCGGATATATAAGCTGTTACAAAGCTTACACAATTCTAAAACCCTAACGGGGTAAACAACAGACTTGTCGCGTACTCATACGACAAAAGTATGGAGTATACTTGACCCCATTCACAAATAGGTAAAGTTCCATAAACATATGTTCAGACATGCAAGAATTAAAAACACTTGTACAAACTGAACAAAAAACTTTATATTCAAAAAATTCAAGCACCCACGTGATCCTTAATGGATTTACATAAAGTTCCTATTCTATACAAGAGGAAAACAAAAAGGAGGCACACTAGCCAACCTAAACCCTATTTTGTAACGCTGGTTCCCGCATCTCCTCCGGCACCACCAGCGGGATCTTCCTCTTCCGCATCAGGATAAAGCATCCGCAGGCGATCAACATAGTCCGCAGCCTCTAAACAATTGTCCAGTTCCTCTACACAAGCAAGGGACGTGTCATAAAAGGAAGTTTCGGCCGCTTTAAGAAGCGACTCGGTATCCACACCATGGAACCCAGATCGCTTATCAGTATAACCGCCCGTTGATATTACATTAATATGACCAATGCAGCGGTTATAACCAGCTTTAAAACCAGCATCGCGCGCACGTTCCTTAACCAGGTCCAAACCAGCTGCGGTCTCAGGGGCATTCATGATAGCCTCAACAATCTGCAATAAAAGGATCATAAGTCTTGGATGCTAATCCAAGCAAATGTAAAGGCAACGAATACTTACACGCGCGATACCGTGAGTCCGCAACCACTCACGGTCCGCCTTCAGCTGGTCCATAGAGGACACCAAGGCATCCTTGGCCTCAACAGCGGCATCAGCCCGCTCTTCCGCAACCGACACGCGAGCAGTAAGGTCTCCAACTGCGACCTCCCGGGCCTGAACCTCAGCCTGTCAGAAAACAGAAAACAGGTTACTCGATAAACATTTTCAAAACAATGAATGAAATATACAACAGAGGTAACAAAACATACCTGAAGGCTGGCAACAACCCTACCCAAGCGGGTACGCTCCGCGTTCGCCTCTTCCAGAGCTTTCGAAATGCGGTTTTCCCTCTCTTTGGCCTCATCAAGGGCCTTCGCAGTACGGGCCCCCGCTTCCTTGACCTCGTCCAGCGCCTTAATAGCCAGGGCCTCAGCTTGCTGCGCTTTAACCGCAATGGCCTCAGCTGCAGCTTTTTCTCTTCCCAAGGCAACGTTCGCTGCCTTGACGTTCGTGAACTCCTGCCGAGCACGAAACAGAGTGTCATTCTGCTTCGCCCAAGATTCATTCCACTTCTTGCGCTCATTGGAATACTTTTCATTCCAATTCTTGCGTTCATCGGAAAGAAGTTTGGCAAGAGTACGAACCTGTTTCAGCTGAGCAGTGGCAGCCCACTCCGAGTTCTGTTTCTACTTCTCAAACGCAGCTCTATCCTTCTCAAGCTCCTCCGCACCCGCACGAGCAGCCTTGACCAACTCTTCCGCTTCGGCCCGCAAGCGAGCAGCTTCATCCTCTCTGCGGCCTAACACCCGATAGTCTTCCAAAATGGCGTTCGCCATTATGGAACTTCCTACTAGCATGGTAGAAAGTTGGTTGATCCGCAGCTCACGGGGTGCCGAACGGGCACGATCAACTTCAAACGGGGTGCCCAGACCACCCAAAATCTCCTTGCACGCAGAAGGGTCATTAGAAATATCATCCCCCTGCATAACAGTCCAGGGGGGTCGGTGATAAACAGTACTTCGACCCTGGGTATAGGTGCGGTAGTAATACTCCAATTCAGACTCCCCAGGCTGAATTGGAGGCCCATCATAACCCGCACCACCGGCAGACGAACCGGTACCCTTCTCACCAACAGAAGATTTCCGCGGCTCAGCATCTTGCTGCCGCACCTCAGCATCAGACTTCTGCTTACCAGCATCTGAAAACCTCAAGTCTAATCCATCACCCTCATTAGGAGAGATCAGATTGTCTGAGGAATCCACAGTGTCGAATATTTGGTCAGCAGTCGTTTCCACCGTCTTCTTCACGGTGGGATCGCGAACCGGCCCAACAAAAGGGGCCGTAGGCTCCTTGGGCGCAACAGTCTCCTTCGATACCCCCGCACCCGCAGCAGCGGTATGCAGGGGAGACGAAGGGAAGTCAAAGAAAGAATACCCTGCATCTCGGGATTCTGCAACATAAAGAGCAACAATTGTTAATCCAACATATTGTACATGCAAAACAATGAAAAGGGATATACTTACCAGCAGCAACTGCAGGTTTCTTTTGCGCCGGAGCAGCCCTTTTGGTTTGCAGTCTCCGACGCTTTGGTTCACCACCAACAGCAGCCTTCTGCTGTGGTCCTCTTTTCTCACCAACAATGGGGGGAACCGCAGCAGTTCCACCCGCAGCCGCACCACTACCTATAACACCCAAACCCTCAAGGGTGTCAGATACTACCACGTGATCGGTATATCCGCGATAACAAGATCGATAGGTACCTGCGGCTTCAGAAACTGAAGAAGGGGCAACTGAGCCTTCAGAACTCCCCTTGCCACGACCCCGCGCGGTTTTGTTCACCGTTTTCTTCTCCGCATTCTTTTTGGGAATGCGCTTCTCAAACTTCCCCAAATTCGCAAGGATACCTGGATTGACACAATCAAGAAAACCAGTCAAAACGATAAACTGGAAAAACAAAGGCAACGTACGAACTACCTCTTGCGTCTCCCAGCACCGGGGCATCCAGCACCGCACGCGACGGTACGCGGAAGTTGCTAAAAAATTCTAGGTTGAAGCCTTTCTTCAGCTCAACCGCAATAAGCTCAACCCGGCCCTCGAAATCGGGCTCAAACATTCTCCACAAGCCAACCGCATCCGCTGATACAACACATGCATGCAGGTTACTACAAGGTTTAGGAAACAAGGAAAACAACAAAGAGTAACAAACTAACCACCACTCTTTTCCCGCAAAACGGGCCTTGCCTTCCTATCCGGTCTTGTGAGCATCATCCGCAATACCCACAGTTGATTGTTATCCAATTTCTTGAGTTCAATAGGCCGCAGCCTAGAGAACCAATCCACAGTTTGTGCGGTGGCAACAGGAATATCTTCATCAGAAACTCCAACGTTGACATTCCTGAAAGACATGCTGGCATAGACCGCACAGGCTTTCACATAGAAGAATTTCTTCTTCCAGCCTGTCACACCCTTAGGAGGCGTCATCAACTTCAAGCTCCCATGCCGTTGAGTAAACGAGAAAAAACCGGTGTTCACCGTCAACTGGTAGAATCGCCGGAAATTTTCCACTGTAATGGGCAAGCAATGGGCACGGAATGTATATTCAAAGTTCCTAATTCGGAACATTCCAAAGGGACTAAGTTGGGAGATATGGAGATGATAATACTCCAACACCTCCGCAACGAACACCGTCACCGGCAACCTAAGGTTGCCGTCGTTGAAAAAATCAGCCCACAAGGTTATATAACCGGCCGGATCATCGGCACCGGTATCCCCCTCTTGTGGGTAGCTGGCATCCCAATCGTCGGCCATCTGCACAGCGGTCATCAGGAGTTTAAAACCACCCTTTGACCACTTCAACACCGGTAACCCACCACCGGGAACGTCAATGTCATCATCTTCGTCTTCATCAGCCGCTACTACCGGCTGTTCAGGGTTTTCACCCTCCACATTATGTGGACTTGATGGTTCAGCCATCAGATATATCAAAAAAACAGAAGACAGTGAGTGGAAAAACTAAAAACCTCACCGGAACTTCAAGAAATATCGTCGGAGAAGACAAAGAACAAGTTTTCTCTCACCGGCAAATTTTTGAAATTTCGAACAAGTGAGGGGAAACCACGAACGGTTTCCCCTTATATACCCATCGCAATTAATGCGGAGGGAGAAAACGAATCATCACGTTCAAAAAGAGCGAATTGCGTGACACCACGTGTCAAGCGCCATTTTCGCTGACGGTTATCACGCGCGCGTGGCCGCCCACGCGCCTGACATAAGAGACGTTTACACTCTTCGCTACAGTGCATTTAATGCCTCGGGCAGTGCAAACGTCCTTTCATTTCAGCACATGCCAGGAAGATTTCACCAACTTCCACCAACTCACACGTGAGATCAGCCACGTATGCAACAAAAAGCGACTACATTATCCAATTATAAGCGGCATGCGGTTTCTCTGGTATACCGCACCATAACCCATACCGCATGTCGTTTTTTAACATACCCCTAAAAATAGGTAAAAATATATATCTCTACACTATAAGGGGGTATAATACCTATCTGCACTACCCACGAGCACACGTGGAATATGCGGACATGACACACACGAGCCTGTTCAAGTGTGTCAGATGCTCAGAACCAGCAGGGGCGGATCTATAGCATTTTAGGGGGTTCCCAGGAACCCGTTCAGTTCGTATCTTATAGTGTTAAATCATTAAGAAACTTCTAAAGGAACCCTTTAATATTTTGAAAGGGAACCTTATAAATAAAGTTATGGATTGGTCTGGCGGTAACTATGCGCGCTGCCTAACCTAGAGATCCCGAGTTCGAGTCGGGTAAATACCTTTTTTCTCGTTTTTTTTAAACTCAAAAAACATTAGGGTTTAGTTTTCCCCTTTTCTGTTTACCCTCAAACCCAAACACGAACAGAACACACACTAAACACAGCGGCCGCTCCAGATCAGTCCTACCACTCATCCAATCGTCACAAAAGCACTTGCCAGAGCCACTCCAGCCTCAACGGCTCAGTCACGTAGCCCCTCCGGCCTTCCCTCAGTCCCTCACTTACTCACTCTCTTCGGCCCTTCACTCCTCCAGGTTCGTTTAAACTCTATAAGAGTATAAGTTGTTGATTTTATCTTTTAGTTTGTTGATTTACACGTTTGTTTTGGCATTCAAATTAATTTCTAGGTAAAAATTGTTGATTTTGACATTCAATTTGATGTAGCATTCGATATCCATATTCATATTCATATTAACTTGTTCAAGGAATAAAAAAATTAGTTTTTTGTTGCTTATTGAATCCGCCTATGAATCTTTATTATTTTGCCAATTTTTTATAGGAGTATGTCTATTTCTTCTTGTAGTTTAACTGCATAGAAAGATGTATTCTTAAGTTTTTATTCATCAAATTTGTGAGTGCTTATACACTTGCTGCTTAAGGTTCAAAAGCAACAGATATATGTATTGCAGTATCTTGCTTATAATGCATAGAAAATTGATGTAAAAGGAGAATTAATGTATTGTTAAAAATACATAAGTAAAATAACCTATTGGTATTGTTGATGCTTAACAAAATCAAAGGTTGTACAATAGTACATTAGCATAGGCTGCTTGTTCATGACCAGATCATTCAACCCTACACAATTGCAAGTGTACAGGTGTGCGAGTACGCAAGTGTGTAGGTGTGTTAGCATGATGGTATGAAGAAAATGGATTAGCCCGACATTATGCACAATTGTTAGATGATCGGTACATGTACTAGATTTTTGTTTATAAAAAAATAATACAGGCTGCTTATGAGATGAATGTTACCCGACCCGAACCGTCGAACCGACCCGAATTTTTTTATGTTCGGACATGTGAATTTGGAGCATTAAAAAAAGTGAACCCCTTGGAAAAAATTTCTGGATCCGCCACTGAGAACCAGCGTTGTTCTTTGGACCGAACCGCATCTCAGACACAGGTAAACCGCATCGCCTTCATTCTCTTCAAGCTTCAAATCCTTCCTGTCCGGTTCACAACCGCAGAGGGTACATGAACACCTTCTTTAACATAAAGAAGGAAGGGAATGTACGCGCGCGCACATCAACAACCCTGACTCATGAACCCTCAAGAGCTACATCCGAGCAACACACCCGCTTCGAGCGAATATGGTAATGCAAAACCGCAGACACTCACGAGTAGCTACGGACATAACCATAGCTTCCGCAGACTGGTTGCTACGGAAGAGCCAAGCTCACTCCACATCACCGAGCGAAGCTACTTCAAGGCAAACTCGGTATTGGAGCGTGAAGGTAAGTGGCTCCAAAACGAACGCAGATAAGCGCTCTAAACAAGCCCTTGTCGAACAGCAAGCGTCCGAACAGCGGTAACAAGTCTGCTTATGACTTTGTTTGCCCGCCTATGGGCTGCATAGAATAAACAATGGTGGGCATACCCTTGCCTATGACCATGTTTATTTACCCATAGTACAAATCTACATTGTTCGACCAAACATGGCCAACAATGACACAACGAGGTAACCGCAAAGGACGTGCGGTTACTAGAGAGCTATGACGACGAACACGAAAACCCAACAAAAAAGGAATCGTCATCTCATGCCTAGATGCTGAACATAGAGCTTGAGCAAAGCACTTACAAGCATCAACTACTTTTGATCCCGATCTCAGAGATTGATCCAAAGTTTCTTTTCTTCTTCATGCACCACTTCAACAAGTGGTTCGAAGACAAGACCATCTCTCAGAGGTTGAAAGCTGGTGCATACCTTCAAACCACCATCTCAGAGGTTGGTTCGAAGTTTCTGCAGCATTACTAACAAAGTCTCCAAGAGACCTTCGGCACAACAACAGGTGGCAACCCACCTGGTGACATAAAACGGCTGAGAATTTCGCATCAGACGAAATTCCTTCACCGGTACGGAAGAGGCGTCAGATGACCCTTCCAGACCTCCAGCTTGATTTACATACAGAAAAGACCATCCACATGGTCTAGGATCTTCTCCAGACTCCAAACTACCTTCCAAACACCCTAGTCCAATACTCCTCCCACACACAACTTGTATGTGGCAGCAACACTAGACTGGGGGGACTTGAAGGGGTATGGTCCCAGATCTCGCGTCAGCATTGACCGCGAGTGACCATTACCCTTATCAAAACTCCCACCAGCTAACAACCTACTTGTGCCCATGCGAGAACGCGTCGGCACAAGGGTTGAATCCAATCTATCTAGTAACAAAGGAGGACTTACATGGAACATGAGAACGGTAGAGTGATGCGACATAGCATCACATCTGGTGTATGAAAACGGAAGTATTCACAGCGATGCGGCCTCGCACCGCGTCCAGTGAACACTTCTATCAATACAAGAAAGCCTTACCTTAGGCATAGAAGAAGATGAACATAACGGTGCGGCTGGCACCGCACCATATGGGCATTTTCGTCACGACAAGGGATGCAGGCAAATAGTCTCCGCGGACGACGATGCGGCCAGCACCGCATCTCGCGTATTCCTTGATCACAAGTAGGAGACGCGGTAACCTCAGACGTTACCACATGCAGCGATGCGGCTTGCACCGCATCCTATGCACTCAACAAGTGGGACTGACACCACAGTGCAAGTGGCACCAATGGCAGTTACCTGTCAGAGCTACGTAAGCAATGGACTGACGTGGCGTAACCTCCACAACCGACAAGCCTGACACACCTGCAAAGGTGCAGCACGTCGTCAGTCCATCCATCATCCTCCTCCTTCACTCCTCGGCTATAAATACCAACCCCAAACCAGGTTTGAGGTATCTCTTCACAACTCTCTCACTACTACTACTATCTTACTTTGCTTCCCAAGCAAACTACTGATTCTCACGCCGGAGAGTGGTAACAAGGAGCACCCCCCACCCTATCCTCCTTGTTACGAGTCACGGCTTGTTTCCTTGTGCAGGAGATCAACCACCGGTGATCCAGCCAGCGATCCTCGAGAGGAAGGGATTAACCCTTCTTGACGAGACCAGTGTGTTAACCCTGCCCGGTTAACCATTGTTTCATCAATAAGTGAAGTTTTTTTTTTTCTTTTCACTATCTCTGCTATTGTCATAAATTGTTAATATGTTGGTCTCTAAACGGTTATTCGAATATACATTTGACATTCTAATTGTAGCCATACAAAATGTAGCAAGTAAGTAGCTGTCTTGCAACGGTACGAATGTTAAGTCCATTCGACATTATTGTGAACTAGAGCCACAAATGGGGTAGTTTTTTAATAACCGGTTATTGTGAACTATTACTATTCTTTCCAAGGGGCTTTTAGTATTAGAATTTCTGGGCTAGGTCAAATAATTCTAAAAATATGGACCAACTGAATCTATTAAATCAGTGTTTGGATTTAGTGGCCTGAGAGATCCAAATGTTTTTCATGGCCCAAAATGTTTACGCATCTGATCTCATACATACATGTTTAGTGTTTACCTACATGGAAACTGTATATATATAAATAGTAGTTTGAAGTAGTTGAAATATATAACTTCTAAAATTGTAATAAATGTTGTTAAGTATTTCATATTTCAAGTTGGTTTTGAGGGTGCTTGGACTTGGGACATTGGAAATCAATCAGACATACTAATTTTTAACTGTATAATAATATCATAAATATGGACCAACCAGTAAAGACTAAAGAGTAAGGGGTTTAGAAGAAGGGAGTAGATATTATGTTATATAATCAAATATTAGACTAAGTCTCTCAAAACTTGTCTCATATTGCCACATGTAAAACCTATTGAAATCTTCTAATATTGTGTGTAGGTCTTAATGCTTTCTGCTTTTGTCGAACCAAAAATTTGGCCATCATATATTTTCTGTTAATGGTAAAGAAACATGTTTTTGGTTATTATTATGTCATCCCATCCATGTGTTAAGAAGTATTGTTTAGAAAATTTATCTAACCTGTTAATATAATGAAATTTGGTTATTACATATATGTTTCTTTCAAATAAACTAGAAAAAAAGTTACTAAACAATAATTTTATTCGAATCACTCGGTTTAACAACTCAAAAACAATTCCATAATGGAACTATATAATCAAACTTATGATTAAACTTTGTTACAATTTTTTTCTTAAAAATAAATAAGTTTATGTTAATTTTGAAATAATAATAATAATAATAATAATAATAATAATAATAATGTATATATGTAGTTTTTGGAAGTGAACCCAAACCACTAAATGTAATAAATTTGCTTGCCTAACCCTAACAACTTCAACAATCATTAGGAAAACCTCACACCCTTTACCTAATCTCCCTCTGCTAACTCTAAGCCATTGACTTTGCTATATTACATGGATCTCATCTCATGATATATTAAATACATAAAATTAATTAAATTATCAAAACAAAAGTTTTTCTTTTTCAATAAATTTGAAAAAGTGAGCTAAATGCATGGCAACTCTAAACAAAAGGTGGTATTGGATTTGGTAGTGATTATTAGGTAACCAGAACAAAGATCATCTCATCCTATCCTATACATACATATAAACCAACATCTTCAAAACCAAACCAAACCAATCTCTAGATTTTCTCTAAGATAATCCAAAAAACATGGTTGAGTTAAACCATCGTCTTCTTTTGACATCTTACCCTATTAACAGGAACGACGACACCGATGATTCTTCACCCTCCGAGGAGGCTACTACTTTCGACTCCGACATGGTGGTGATGTTGGCAGCCTTGTTATGCGCGTTAGTAGCCGCGCTATTGTTAAATTCGGTTATACACATCATTTTAAGACGTAGGCGCGAGTCCATGGAGGCAAGTACAAATGTTCAACCTGCTGTTGGGCTCGGAAAGCGGGCCCTGAGAAAGATTCCGGTAGCGGTGTTCCGATTGCGGACAAGTGGAAGTTCTGGTTCCGCCACTGAATGCTCGATATGTCTTGGAGATTTTGTGGATGGAGAGAAGGTGAGAGTGTTGCCAGAATGTAAACATGAGTTTCATGTCAAGTGTGTAGATAAGTGGCTAAAGGAACATGCATCATGCCCGAATTGTAGGCGGTCGTTGGTCCCACCGAAGGTTGTTGATGGTGGAGACCGAGCAACGGGTAGGGCGGAGCGCGGTGGTGCCATGGTTTAACATTGATGGAAACACGAAATGTTTGGTTAGGTGTTAGGTGTTAGGTGTATCGCTAGTGAAACCATTTGTAAATATGCTAGTTGGAGCAGAAAAAAAAAACATGATTATATTTTAATTAACTATGGATTCGATGTGCTCTAAAAGAATGCATTTTTTACTGCTTTAAAAGATACAAGAAGGTTTTTTTTTTCGAATGAAACGCTTAATCCTACTTTATTAATCCGAAAATTCTAAATTAATTGGTGAAAAAATAACGTTGTACAAATTAAATAAAACCTTTTTTGTTCAGTAGTGTTTTAAAAAGGAGGATGAAATGTTTACATTATTTCAATTAATAAAACAGCGAAATCACATAACTAGCTAATCAGCCCAAGTATAAACTGGTTTAAGATGGATTCCAAACTTGACGTGTTAAGGATCTTCTTTTCGGTCACAACTTGAATCACAAAAAGTTAGGTTCATCACAAATAGTTATGGTTGCAATCGGTCACAAAGTCATACTAGGCCACAACACCAAGGCCAGACGATTAGGATTTCCATCTTAGGCACGGGCTTAGGGCCAATAAAAAATAAGGGCCTTCAATTTTTAGTAAGATATTATACACAGAATGCGTGTTAAGGCCCAAATTTTTTTTTTTTTTGAACTGCAAATTTGGATCACTGACGGACCATTGGAGTATCATCGTGCCACAAGCGGAACTATCTGATCATATCCATCTCTACTAGGCATAATGTCTATACACCAATTCAGGAGGAAACCCAATAAATTAACAAATTAATTGCAAAATAAAAACAGTTATCTATTTAAAAAAAAAGTCCAATTTCAAAGGCACGTTTTTTAATTAAAAACGCCAGCTAATGTGCATAGTTGCATATATCGACGTATTGGTTATTCATTAGAAAATCTCTCTATTAGAGTTGCCATTATCATTCTAAATTCCCAGTTGTCTTTTGCTAGTGAATCACCATACTTACAGAGATTTTAGTTTATATTCTTAGACGCATGTTCTTTTTTTTTGTGTGTGAAATTTAAAGGCCCCTACTTTGTATTTCGCCTCCAAAAACGTTAGAACGGCCCTGCACAACACGTCATTTTGATTAGTTTACACGAAGTATCAATAGGTTGAAACAAGTCATTGACAATAATTTTATTATATTACATTTTCAAATGTTATAAATAAATTATAATATAATAACAACTCGACCTGCCAAAATCTTCCATGCATGAATGTGGATTCGAAGACTGCCATTGTAGGGTTTTATGTAAAAAAACGGAGATTTTAATCGCAAGCTAGTGCATCACTACACCAGCCTACGCCTTATGGTTTTGTTTATTGATAGGAACTGCCTAGCAAAATCATCTTCGCTTTCAAGGTGACTTAGTGGGCAAACCACATAAAAAGACGACATTGTAAGGTTTTGTTTAAGGAACACCACACCAACGAGGCAACACCCCACTTTGTTAATGAACCAACCAAATTGGTATATGCTGTTAAAGGTAACAGACTCATCATCAGGTGGTAATAGGGTAACCTTAGACAAAGAAGAGGAACTCAAACGTTCGTGACTAGTTTATCTTCATTTTCATTGGTGATCTAATTTGCATTAGTGGATAAACCACATACAAACAAAGATGATGATTCCTAGACCACCTCAATATTTCATCTTCGCTTTCCAATGTGACCTATCGTGTATAAACGGTGATACCACAGACTAATAGGCGGTGTTTTAACTCTGTTACCAACAATGTATACACCATCAAACAAACACCAATGGTTTAAAATGAGAAGGTTTGATGGGGGTTTGGCTGATCTTTGGTTGACATTTAGGGTCTAATTGTTGGGCAATTTTAGACAATAATACAGACGAATTTTACGACAAAAAAATTGTTGGTAAAGGCGACAATATGTTGAATTAAAGTTACTTTTCTAATCTAAATGGAAGAGAAACACCACTCAATTGGGTTGCTTGAACCAACAAATCAAAGAGATCGAGTGTGAGTTGAGGACTTTAGGGATACGGTGGAAGTAATACGATACCAAATATAGATTTTATGGATGTGACAAGGCAGAGAGCGATAATGACACGACATGGGTCATCAATAACGAATCCATGATACCCCATGTCCTTGTTTCCAACCGTAGAAGAGGATAGTTAGAAGCCACATGTGTTGGGGGTTTTGTTTTTTAACTTTTTATTGTCGTAAAAACTTGTCATGTAAAACAATTTAGCATAACTTAAACTGAATTTCATGCTAAACCTCGAAAATGTTACAAAATTACAGCTACCGACCGACCAAAACATACAACTCTCTTGCCAATGAGCTGGTCGTGGAATGGTAAGAGAGAGATCTGGTGTTCCAATTGACCAAGGTTTGATTCCTACCCTTACCATTTAGTTTCGGTGGTACCTGATGATGATGAGAGACTAAAGTAGGCAGGGATCGTTATTTCGATCCTTGATCTGAGCAGGTTTTATCTCACCTCACTGTCGAGTTTTCCCTGGTTCAAAGGCAAGTGATGTAGTGAGTATCGTTATTTCGATCCTTGATCTGAGCAGGTTTTATCTCACCTCACTGTCGAGTTTTCCCTGGTTCAAAGGCAAGTGATGTAGTGAGTTTTTAGTAGCCCATTTTGACTTTAAATAAAATAGCTTAGACTATGGGATATGTGGCATGGGTTGGGTACAAACGCCTAAATCACCATCTCGGGTGGGCTTGGGTTTCAGTGTGGCCCCTTGGGCGGGGGTTTCAGCCCGGGCGTTGGGCGGGCCTAGTGGTCTTCCGTGGCCGGCTCTCATTGGCTGGGTTGGCTAGGCTTTTTTTTTTTTATTTTGTTTGTATTTTTATAATAATTGAAAAAAAATATATAACACGTGGCCAACCCATGCGGGCTAGCCACGCCCCGCCATACCGACCCAACATGCAACTGATCAACGGTGTCCCTCAAAATCCACGTGTCAACCCATGCCCGAAACCCCTGCCCCAACATACCCCACGGTCTTACAAAGTGAAGGGTTGAATCGAATTATCAAAAAAAAAAAAAAAAAAAAAAAAGATCATCAGAAAGAAACGAGAAAACCAACCCCCTTATCCAGTGCGTTTGGGTTGTTTTTTGATAACGGTTGGTGAAAACTGAAAATCCCATAAAGAAAGAATCATGACTACAATGATGATACCATTCAAGTTGTACTCGGGTGTTTCAGTTTCATTTTCTTCATCCAAATTCTTTCAAACTTCCCCACGCCGATCGACGACGACATTCCCAAGTACAAACTTCTTCTTTTTAAATTAATTAATAATTAATTAGGGTTCATCTGTAATTGAATTGGGGTATTGATGCAGGGATTTATGCATTTTCTAGTAATGATATAAAGGTGGGTTCCAACATAGAGGTAGATGGAGCTCCTTGGAAAGTTATAGGTATTTTTTCTATTTCTCCTAGCCCAGCCCAGCCACTTGATGATTGATTGTTTGTAAAGTGTAGCGTGGAATTACTCTTGTTGGTTTATTATATTCAACTTTATTGATCATGTCTTATACTTGTAATATTATTTATTTCTTCATATTTTCAATACATAGGTGTGCGTACATATACATATAATTTTTAGGAGGGGTTTTAGAAGACATGTTTTACGGGCTAGTTCCAGACCACTTTTAGCTGTCCAGACAGAATCTCGTTAGTGCGCGTTTGACGCCGTTTTTTAGAACAAGTTAATGTGTTTGGCCCTCTCATGGATGGAGGACTTGATACATGGTTTTATCGTGGGTACTATTACAATAATAAACTTTCTCAAGTTATCATTCCCGGCTCTCTTGACATAGCTCTGTATTTTGACGTGAGGAGGTGTTGCTACAATCAACTTTTTAGGTGTCTAGCATTCCCAAGTACAGAAGATATGAGTAGCAACACGTTCCTTTTATGATCAGCTCAGTAATGTACATCAAGATCAACATATTGTGTATGTAAAGTGTATAGACTTGCATATAAGCATAAAGAGGGCATTATTCAGAGAAGCCATGAGCCCATGGTGTAGTGTTGAGATACTTGAAAATATGTAGCGCTACATGTTATTGGCATGTATGTAATATGCTTGAATTGGCTCAGAAATTAGTATAAAAACAGATATCCAGGGTGATAAGTGTCACCTAGTTTAATAAAGACTATTGTATTTAATTGTTATTTTAAATAATTATTGAATTATTCTGTAATTATTAACTCCTTTTAATCTCATTCTATTTTAATTTTGTTTGTTTTCTTATTTGATGTACTTCAGAGTTTCTTCATGTGAAGCCTGGTAAAGGGGCTGCATATGTGAGGACTACTCTACGAAATCATATAACAGGAAATTCTGTTGAGAAAACTTTCCGCGCTGGAAGTAAGGTATATATATATATAAATGCTTCACTCTTTGGAGTCAAAGGTCTACGTATTTAAGATCTTCTCCAAAACTTAAAAGAATCTGTCATTTTGAGATCAAAAGTCAAAGTGCACATTCTTAACCCCGTTTTATCTTCTTTTGATGACGTTGTCAGATTGAACAAGCTGAGGTCACTAAGGAGACAAAGCAATTCACATACAAGGATGGTTCACAGTTTGTTTTCATGGATCTGGTATCTTCTTTAACTTCTTCTATTAATGAATAATAATTCAACTTGACAATGTTTGAAGAAAGGAAAAAATGCATAGTCTATGTATAAGGGATATCATACAGAATGTGATGTTTTGTTTTTGTGTAATGTATTGTAGTCTACATACGAGGAAGTTCGTCTTAATGAGTCAGACATGGGAGATAATAAGAAATGGCTAAAAGAAGGCATGGACTGCAATTTGCTATTTTGGAAGGGAAAGGTTATCGATTTTGAGGTCCCGTTACAGATTAAAGTCAAAATAGTTGATGTTGATCCTGGTACCAAAGGTGAAGCAGCTCAAGGTAATATATTACTACTTCTTCTTCTTCCAATTAATAAAATATCTAAAGTACCCTTCAAGTTTGGTATTAAAAAGTGCACCTAAGGCACTAGGCAATCTGGAAAACGCCTCAGGGCCTGAGGCAGCACCTGTGGGTCAAAACTGTAAAACGACCAAACGGCTAAGAAATTATAAATGGTTTACTAGACAAAAAGGCTGATATGTAAGAGATGCAGCTTCTGGTTGTACGTAGAGCATGTACGTGAAGCTCTCACGCCTCGGCTTTTAGAGCCTAAACGCCTTGTGCCTACACTTTTTAAAACCTAGATTAGTGAAGAGGGGTTTTG
Source organism: Helianthus annuus (assembly GCF_002127325.2). Classification (NCBI taxonomy): domain Eukaryota; kingdom Viridiplantae; phylum Streptophyta; class Magnoliopsida; order Asterales; family Asteraceae; genus Helianthus; species Helianthus annuus. Next base: position 766,440 of record NC_035433.2, read on the forward strand.
TAGATCAGAAACAATCGTATGGTGGTTTTAATCGATTGTTGTTTTGGGCAGGTGGATCAAAACCAGCGACTGTGGAAACAGGTGCTATTGTTTATGTTCCTTTGTTTGTAGACAGAGATCAAGAAATTATTGTGGATACAAGAACAGGGCAGTATGTAAGTCGCGTATGAGTTGCAGAACAGGAAGGATGATGAATTGTTTTTTGTTGCAGAAAAATTTTGCTCTGCTTCTATTACACCTTTAGATTCTAGAATGACATGTTAGTAAATTTGCTTTGAGAGAGTTCTGCTATACATTTATGGATCTTTAATTAACGTACTCTTTAAAATGATTATTGAAGGGTAAATAATATTATTTATATACCTATAAATTTTAAACTTTACTTGGATACTTGGTGTACGTGTAACACTAGCTTTATAAATCAACTTCTGTTAAAAAAAAAAAAAAAAAAAAAACATCTCATGCTACAACCGAATTTTACAAGGGCCGAACTTTTAAAGTTACAGATCATACACAAATTCATCATCTAGGCTTCCTAAGCGGGATCACACCATTTTTCAGCGCAACGCAATATACACAACTGGCATGCGTTACCATGCCCCGTCGATTCATCTCATTAATCAAAACATCAAAAGTGACCCTTTCAAACATTTCACTTCTCCCCCTACAAACCAACACCAAAACCGACATCGCTTCTTCAATCTTCCCCTCAACACAAAGTCCCCTAACCACGATACTCAATGTAAACACTCTCGGAACCAAACCCAACTTCACCATCTCACACAAATTCACAAAAGCCTTGTCCACCTCATTCCCATTACAAAAAGCTTCAATCATAAGCTCTAAACCACAAGGATCAACACCACAACCTCTCTTCGACATTTCATCAAACAGTTGGTACGCATCTTTCAACAACTCCTTTTCCTTCCTTGATCTCCTACACAACCCTCTCAACAAAGTATTCATCATCCTCTCATCAACCTCAAACCCCAGCTCCAACATCTCATTACAAACCTTAACCGCCGCCCTAACCTCCCCCCATTGCAACAACCCATGCAACAAAGTACTATAACTGACACAATCGGGAGCACACCCTCGTTCTTTCATCCTCTCCAACAAACCAAACCCCTCCAACGGCCTACCCTCCTTAAAATACCCATTAAAAACAGTATTATAACTCACGATACTTGGCTCCAACCCCATCTCAACCGCCTCATCAAGCAACTCCAACGCCTCATCCGTCCTACCCACTTTACAAAACCCATCCATCACCGCAGTAAAACTATACACATCCGGCCTTAACCCATCAGTATCGCCCGTCTTAAGTCTCACCAACAACTCATAAGCCTCTTCAACTCTCCCCACATAACACAACCCTTTCAACAAACAATTATAAGTATTAATGGTGGGGTCACATTTCAACTCAAGCATTTTATCAAACACCTTATATGCATCACTTAATCTACCTTTTCTGCAAAAGGAGTTAATAACCTGAGTGAATGTTTTGACATTAGGGTTTGTAAAAGTGTTATCTATCATGTGTTGCAACACTTTTAGAGCTTCAAAGGGTTCGTTTCGCTTGCAGTAACAGTTAATAAGTATGGATAAAGTTAAATTGTTTGCGGATAAGTTGTAATGTGGTAAATTGGAGTAGAATTTGTAGGCGAGATCGAGTTCGTTTGCTGATACCATGTTCATGAAGAGGTGGTTGAAGTCTGTTAGAGTTTGGATTTTTTGGGTTTTGATTTTGTTGGTGAAATTGTGGATGATTTTGGTTTTGGTTTTGTTTGTTGGTTGGTAGTTGCATTTGAGGTGGAGTGGTGGTTTTGGTGGGGTGAAGAATAGGGTGGAAGACGCTGGTGGGGGTGTTGCCGGAGAATTCATGCTGGCCGGAGTGAAGTGGGACGAGGCCAGGGTTGAGGATATGTAAGTTTTTGAAATAAGAGTATTTTTTTGAAATAAGAATAAATATTTTTATGTGGTGTGGTTGAAAACAAGTAAATTTTTTATGTAACTACACGAATTTAATTGGTGAAACTTTGCTTTTCTAGAATTTTGTATTGAAGGAACTTTTGACTACCACTTTGAAAAAGATAAGACTGAAGAACATGTTAGTGAGTTGAGCCTTAAAGAAATGCAAACATTTTATTTGTTAAAAAACAATTTAATATGTAGTTAAAACATTTATAATTTCACAATCTTATAGAAAAAGGTTTTGTGACTAATTTTTTTAAATTAAATTTATAAAACTTGTTTTGCTAAAATTTCAAATTTTACAACATATAAATTTATTTAAGTTATAAAACTGGTCTTAAAGTTTATACCATCGAATACATAATCAAAGAAATCAAACAATCGATAGATTATCTATACGACTTCATGGGTGGCCATCTCTCTCTTTTCCCCACTCACATTCTGTGTGTTCGACAACTTGGACACCATTAAGAGCATTCACACTCAACCCCCCCCCCCCCCCCATATTTTACCCTATATTACACTAAAAATCACTATCTTTTATCTTTCCTTTTCAATTAAATAATACTTTTATCATTACATTTTCTCTCTTTTCTACTCACAATCATTTTCAAAATATATTAAAAATTTATAAATGATGAATAGTGTCCTCTCAAATTTACTGATGAACAGTAACATTTTTTTTCTCCTCTACTCACAACCACTTCCAACCACCCATAAGACTAAAGGGTACGGGGGCCGGCTGAGGCCCGGCTAGGACCGGCGCCGGTCCCCCACACCGCCCCCTGGGCTCGGCTCGGTAAAAGCGACTCCCCACAGCCGGAGAGGACGGGCCTCCTTTCTCTCACAATAACCTATACATACATACATATATATACATAAAGGGGCTCATCCCCCACCCCCTAGGTCCATCCCCTCCAAGCCAAGCCTACGTGGTGCTGACGTGGCGGCTCATCCCCTTGGGGATGAGGCTCTCCATACCCACTAGCCTAACCAGTTTGGATGTGAATGCTCTAAGGTATCTTATAGTGTGGAAACATCTCATATGATGATTAAAACTTGTTTGTTATGTTTAATTTCGAAAAAAATGCTAGTATAACTAAGAACTTTTAAGTAATAGTGTTTTTACTGAATTTTGACCAACTTCTACAAGCTAATATCTGAATGGTGGGTTTTTGAATATCAGTTATAAATGAAATTAATTATAATCTTCATAGAAAATTTTAGTTGTTGCTTTTTTAATAGCTATCGTGATTTTGGTTAAACTGACTCAAATGGTGATTTTTTAATTAATAACTATGGACACCAATAGTTTTAAATTATCTAGAATACTCGCATTAATAAATGTTTTTTTATTAAAAAAAATTATTTGATATGATACTCATTGTAATGACTTCTTTAATAAACGAGACAATTCACATTAAAATTATATAAAGTAAACAATAAAAGCTAAAACTAATTCTTAGGTGTTGGAAAAAAAACATAAAAAACATTAGTAAATTCATCCAACACCACCTATGCTTCGCTTTTAACAGAGAGCATTCACATTAGATTCCTATCTTCGCTTTTAACAGATAGCATTCCTAATCGTTAGTAAGCCCTATTCAACATCACCTATGCTTCGCTTTTTTTTTTTGGTCATTTTCTCTCAAATTTAAAATTGGGATTTAATGGAGGTGATGGGATGTGAATCCTCTAATACTTTGTATAGAACTAAAGAGGAGCTCGTGCAATGCTGCGGAGAACACAAAACATAAGTTGGTGATTTTAATATAAATGACTCGAACTTTATTCTAGTTGATCCGACTAAACTCGGATTGTAGTTGTATCGGGGTTTGAAGAAACAGTGATCTAATTAAGGAGTTAATTAGATTGGTTTATGTTCCATTCATGATGGTTAATCTTCTTAAGGATATTTGAGCTCCGACTTGGTAATCAATCCTGCAAAACAGAACACCGTTACTCGTTAAGAGGGGAATGTGGGGGTTTCCCTCTTAACCAGGCTCCGGCGTGAGAATAAGCGACCGCTTTGAGAGTAATTAAGTGTAAAGAGTGAGAGTAGAGGGAATAGGATGTTTAACCTGTGGAATGAGGTCTCTATTTATAGCCGGAGAGGTGTAAGAGGTTATGGGCTGATGGGCCTTGGGCCATAAACGGACAACATAACGGATATGCTCTTTGCCTTGCTGGCATCGACCGCTTAGTGGCTTCTAGACGTTCGTTGGTGCTGGCGCACCTTGACTGGAGCCACGTGTCATTGTTGTCGGCCTTGTTGTCCTTCTGTCATCAGCAGACAAGTGGAGATCGTGGGACAGTTGTCTCCGTCGCTTGATTGGTGCCATGTAGGCGTCCTTGTGTACTTTTCTTCAGGCGATCGTGGCGCACGATTGACCAGAGCCTGCTGGACGCTCATTGGCTCCTTTTACTGCCACTTGTACCCTGTGTACCACTGTAGGTAGCTGTGTGCTTCCCTACTGAGTGGTTCTTGTTGGACAGCAACTAACCCGCGCGGGGTTAGTGTGCTCATTTATACCATTATTTATGCTAAGTGTTGATATCTGAGCTTCTTGTCTGCCTTGCCTCGCGCGAGATAGATCGTAATGTGATGTAGGCTGCGCGAGGATATTGGTAACAAGTTTGTTACAATAAGGAGTATGGTCCCGCGCGTAACCTGGGCAGAGGTTTGCGCGGCTTTTTGGGACCATACCCCTTCAGGGTTGCACTCGACCCTCACATACTACTTAGCTTGAATTCAAATCGAGTTGGCTCAGCTCGAGCTCAAAATGGAGCTATTTCGAGACTTGAGCTCAACTCGACTAAAATCAGAGTGAGCACAGCTTAGCTTAATTTAGTTTGATATGGTTTTGAGTCATAACCAAAACCAAAATTTTCAATTCAGTTCAATTTTTAACCAGCCTACTAAGTATTAACATTTAGCCTATGAACCAAGACAATATTAAAACCAAACAGGCCAAAGGGCCCATCGGCGCAGCTAAAAGAAGCCGCTAAGGGACTTTGTTGAGTTACTCTTCTCTATTTATAAGGGTTTTTTTTGATAATATTTCTTTAGGCAAGCAATGTTTTTTATAAACTCTAATATATAGGTTAAGTAGAAGGACGGAAGGGTAATTTTACTCTTATATTAAAACTTGGTTATTACCCCGTGTATTACACGGGTTGAATGAATGAATTTTATATACTAAATAATAAAACAACATATCTTTAAAAACATCTTTTATTGCGCGGGTTGAATAAATGTAATTTTATATATTAAATAAGAAAAAAATTATATCTATAGGAATCATAGTGTACGGGTTGAATAAATGTAATTTTATATACCAAGTAACAAAAAAAAGTTATATCTTTAAAACCACGTGTACTACACGGGTTGAATAAATGTAATATTGTTTACCTAATAATAAAAAAAGCTATATCTTTAAAAACCCTCGTGTATTACACGGTTTGAATAAATATGATTTTATATACCAAATAATAAGAAAATTATATTTAAAAAAACTAAGGGATATACTCGGTACACGATAGATATGGTGATTGCAGAAATGATTATTGAAAAAATATACAGTGGTCAAACATGTTATTCAAGAAGCAAATAAGCAGCCATTTGAGTGATAAAATATAAATTATATTTAAAAAACCCGTAATAAATCTAATTTAAAACAATTAAGACTTTTTATTATTAGTAAAATCAATGATTTTATATTTGTAATTTTGTTTGGTATTTTATTGAAAAGTGCATATTATACATATAATTATATTATGTCTTAAGTTATTGATGCCATCGATTTTTTTTTTTTTGATTTTATGTCTAGCATTATATATACTATGGTAAAAGTTTAAAGTTCATTAGAGATAATTACATCATCGAAAAGAATAAGAGTAAATTTGTATATTACAATTAAAAAGTAGGTGTCTGTCATATGATATAGAAAATCAAATAAATAATGTTATAAATGAGAAGTATGCATTAAATTTAAACTAAATAATATTTTTAATAATTAAGTAGAAGAGATTAAACAAAATAATATTTAGTAGGAGAGTTATCTATAATTAATTAGAAGAGATTAAACTAAATAATAATTATCCATAAGATATTAAACTAAATAATATTTAATAGGATGGTTATCTATAATTAATTAGAATAAATAAAATTAAAATAACAATTATCTATAAGACATGGTCTAATGTGATGACAAGTGTCCCTTAATTGGTTTCTTTTATTATATAGTATAGATAGATACTAAACTCCCTTAAGTGTATTAAAATTGTGATAAAATTATTTTTTTATCCCAAAAATTTCTTTATAATGCAGTAATTATACAAATAAAAACATTAAAAGAATTTTAAAACTTACACAAACAACCCCTAAGCTATAAAAGGAGCATACTACCCTTAGTCTTAACTAGAAAACAGTAATATGGTTAATGTTAGAGGCCAAAACCGTTATAAAATGCAATCTTAAAATCCGATATGTTAAAAGATGTTTTTTTTACTAAAAGGGTTAAATTGGTTAAAACATATGGGTCAAAATAGTAATTTACTCTTATTAAATTTTGGGTGTCAATTATCAAATATATATTATTGTGATCACCGCCATATCGTTACACTAATCAATGATAAAACACTTTATCATACACAAATGATATCAAACCGAGTTAATCATATAACGAAATTATTCTAACCGTGTCAAAGGACCTCTGCCTTAATACTATAGTCATTAAGACAATTTATATTATTTAGAGTGGTCGTAATATAAACTAGTCGGATGGTTTAGGCATATTTAGAATGTCGTATACGGTTCAATTTATGAACGTACGACAAGGCCAAACACCTATTTGATAAAATAAGTGTACTGCTTTGCTTGGTGGTTGCTATTAAGTGGAAAATTGAATGAAATGATTAAGGTTGTATCGGTGTACAAACTTTAAACATAGATTACTTATAGAGCTGGTGGAGCCATTGATTGTTGTAAGGAACATAAAGGCATTTCAAGCAAGACTGAATAATAACCATCATCATCAATCTTAAGAATTCCATGTAGTGATTATGATGTTTGAACAAATGTTTTCATTAGAAGTAACCATAAAGACTTGCCTTTTCCAACATTAACATGATAAGATTTTTTTTTACTAAATGATGGTTTATATTTTATTATAAAATCATTTTAAATTATAAAAGTATATAAATTTATCTATATGTATAAACCCAACAATATATATAGAGTTTTTTGGGTAAAGGGTTACCCCGGTGAATCTATTATAAACCGCAAATAAGTACAAGTAGTGAGGATGAATTCCAACAATATATATAGAGTTGGTTCCTCTCAAATGTGTTTTCTACTTAAAGTGTTAGAAGCTACCAGGATATGACAAGTGTATTTTGGTAAGGGCTATATAATTACACACATGTACCATATGCATATAATTACGCAACATATGTATATAATTATGCGTCATCTGTATATAACTACGTAAAATATGTATATAATTATGCATAGTGTGTGTGTAAATATATATACTACGCACCATTTTGTGTTTAATTCACGTCGTTATGTTTATAATTATGTATTATTATTATTATCAGCAGTACATCATCGTTCTTAGTTAAAGCCCTTTTAAAAAAATAACAATATTATACTTAAACTAAAAATAACATATATTCTCGATTTTTGGCATAACTTTTTAAAATATAATAAAATATAAAAAAAGTTATTGAAGCTTAAAAAATAAATATAGATAAGTTAGACTAAATATGCCAAACGAAGGTTGGCTCCCATTTTACATTTTCAATCGTTTGTAACTCTAAGGTGTTGTTTGTTTTTTAAGAGGTAAATGTATGTAGTCTGTGGACCACATCTGTAGAAGAAGATGTGGACCAAACCTCTGCAGTCTGCAATAAGAATGTTGTTTGTTTTTTTAACGTATGTAGACTTCTAAAATAAACTGGTGGTGGTGTACGGACGGTGGTGGTGCGTGGTGGTGGTGCTGGACAGCAATGGTGGTAGACGGTGGTGGTGGTGGTGGTGGTGGGTGGTGGACGGCGGTGGTGGTGGTGATGGACGGTAGTGGGTGGTGGACAGTGGTGGTGGTGATGGACGGTGGATGGTGGTAGTGGTGATGGACGGTAGTGGGTGGTGGACGGTAGTGGTGAACAATGGTGGTGGTGGTGGTGATAGGTGGTGGTGGTGGTGGTGGTGGTGATAGGTGGTGATGGTGAGTGGTGGTGTTTAACTCTTTGCAGACCTTAGAAGATCTTAGAAATGACTGGGCCAAGTATGCACCAAGAAGAGCTCTCGCCGACGTTTTTAAATTAAACGTCTTCGAAAAAACAAACAGTCTGCGCGTGACAATGTCTGCGCTTGGTTTGCGCGGCGCAGACAGAAGAGCTTGCGCAGAGCTTTTCAGTAAAAACAAACAAACTAAATATGCCAAACGAAGGTTGGTTCCCATTTTACATTTTCAATGGTTTGTAACTCTAATGTTTGGTCCAAATCTCTTCCTAAACTTTGTATGATTAAATCACTTTGTTTTGATTCAAATTACACATATAAGAGGTGTCCGCATGATACAACAGGGAACACAAACATTGTAATTATGTAACATATTAATTTTTTTATAATTTATAAAAAACTTATAGCAATACTCTACTCAAACTAAAGAAAATAAAATGTTCGTTTTATGATGTATTTAAAAAAAATTAACATATGAAAAAAATGTGGCCGTTAAAAAAGTGTGAGGGGAAGTTGGTTTAAAAGTCAATTAAATATATTTTAAATGATTGTAACATATGTTTTAAAACTCTTAAAATTATATAAAATTACATCTTTATTCTCCTATGTATACAAAACATATTTAAAACGCTGGATCGAGATTCATTTTGGCCAATGACCGTTGGTAGCGGTCAACTCAACGACTATAATATATTTTTCTCTAATTTCATATTTATATATATACAAACTCTCACATTCCATTTTCTATAAACCATACGCCAAACCTACAATAACAAATCCAAACTACACACCATTTTCTATAAAAAAAAATGAAAATTAAAACGAGTAGTATTATTTGTGTGTGTTTTATTATTTATGTAATTTTTATTTATTTAATGAAATACTATTAATTTTAATTTTAAAAGAAAAAATATAATTGGGTAATCACTGGATGGGACATTATTGGAAATTATACAACTACACTCGTTTTAAACTAATGCCCCATTGTGGCTTCATACCCAAAGGAAGAGCATTAGTTTCAAGCCTCACTACTCTTCTTTGGGATCTTGTTTTACGCTCATGTTCTTAATTACAAGGGTGATGTTCAAATATTGAAATGCTTGAAATTTTCATAGTTTATTTGAGCGGGATCTTTTACATTATTTTAAGTATTAATTATATATGTAAAATGGTTATTAAAAGATACAGATAAAAATAATAATGAAACGAATTAAGAAGACACCTACCCTCTGGTGTTTGAATTAATAAACATATGCATCATGTGAAGTGTTCTTGTGCTCGTTTATTCATTAGGTCCCCCATTCCTTTTTAAGCTTCCAATACCATTTGATTGTACCAATGACTTCAATTTTAAGCATCAATTATTCCACCAATTTAAATACTACCAATATTAAAAAGTACCATTATTAATTAACATGCTTAAATTCCTATCCATCATAGACCTTAGAAATGAGTTTAAAGAAATTGTAAATATCCATTTTACTATTTCTTACTGGAAAAAAATAAAAAAAAAATAAATAACTCAAGGTAAACTATATATGTTACTCACTTCCAAATTCCGAAATACAAGATTATCAACTCATATTTTCTAAATTAGATTAAAATAGTATGCAATCATTAGTACAACCTTTATAATAATCACATCAAACCCTTATCATATTTTAAGATAATGAATAGTCTTATCGAAGTTACTACTAAACTTTTTATTGAACGGCAAGTTACTACTAAACTTAGTGTACACAGCACTATTTGTCACATTAAGATTTAGATACTTTTATTTAATCTTTATAAATTGATTTACCTTCTCTGTATATAGTTATTATGCTGAAATTGGTTTATATTATTGAAATATATGTATTATAAACTATAAAATTAATGTAGAAGTAAATAACTATTATTTAATATTAAAGCTCATAATAATTAAATGATATAATTAGTTATTTTCTTATATAGATAAAAACTAAACATATATGAAAACAATACATAAAACTAAAATATATTCTAAAACATTTATTACGATAGAAAAAGTTGTTCAGTTACAACATACAATAAGAAATGAACATGAACTATAATATACTGCTAAATATGCTTATATGAGTGAAATGTTGAAACATGTTAATAATATAACATTCAAATAACATTTAGAATCTGTTTAGTTAATAATATGAAACCAACAAAATAAATCTCATATAATACAAGAAACATATTGGATTGGAGAAAAGTCAGTCAAATCATATATATATGTTCACACATAAAAATATTTGATGGTGATTTACTAAAGTCACAATCAGATGATGGATTCGATTTAGTTGGAGTGGAATTAAAATCAAATATTAAATCATGCGATAAGAAACTTGTATGTCACAACTCACAAGTACAATAGAATAAATAAAATAATACACCAACGTACACATGATATCATATCCCCACCTAACATCTCCCTTAATTGGTATTTTGGGTAAAGTAAACCTTGGGAAAACATTATCGTATGCTTAGAATATGAAGATTCTATCGGCTCTAGGCTCGTCTATGAAATAGGGTTTAGATTAAATGTTCTCTTCCTTTTTCATCTATTTCTCCAATTACATTTGAAATAGGGTTTAGGCTTCAAGTTGTTATACGCATTTTCTTGACGATGATGACAACTCACAAATAGAGGCCTTTGTGGTACCTAAGGATCGAATTGCGATTGTGAATGGTAGAAACAAAATCCTATTTTTGGCTTGATGATGGGCAGAACAACCATCCTCTCCACAGTTGACGCGATGTTCATGCACCTTCCCGTAACCATAAGGGTTGTTAGCCTTAGGAGGGAGGAAAAGCAAGTTTAGAAAAAAAAAACATTGGTAGACACATAAAAACAACACCATTGGTAAATGTATAATGGGTCAAAAGTTGCATTGTTTCATGATACTATCTATCTATGGCCTACAATATACATAATAATAATAATAATATTTCTTTCCCTTTTTGTTCTTTATCTTTTAACCAAGCTAGTCAACAAAGAAGACACTATATCAAAAGACGATTTTGCACCAGTAAATTTGTAATATGTGAACAAAAAGAAAATCAAAAAAAAAAAAAATTGTATAGCAAAAGACGAATTTGCCCTTTTAATTTTGTAACCTAGAACAAAATATCCACAAAAGAGTTAAATAGGAACAATTGTAACCCAACAAAGATTTTCACCAATACAAATAATAGAAAACATCAAAAAAACAAAAACAGCTTTAAACAACAAGTATGGATCCTAAAGCCTATCATATCAAACACCTTGCCTCCAAACACAAAGGCAAAATGCTCTCACCAAAGACCCCATCTCATGTTTGTCCTTTTAGTATCATCGTACCGCCACGCTTTCATCTGTCGCCTAAACAATCAAACACGAGACCGATAGTCTTTGCCAGCAGCATTTTGCCCCTTTCATTCTATCTCTTCTTGACCTTCACAAGGACACTGAATCATCTCCAGAATTTTAACCACTTCTTCCATGTCTGGACGGTTTGACGGGACCTGCGATGCACACACCAAACCGAGCTTGATTACCGAAACACACTCCTCGATCGGAAAATCACCTTTCAACTTTCTATCGATGCATTCATCGGCCCGGCCGTTGTCCAATGCCCCTCTAACCATATCGCACAAAATGACCACATCGTCCTCCATGTATTCCACGGGTTTCTTCCCCGTGACGACCTCCAACACCAAAATCCCAAACCCGTAAATGTCACATTTTTCGGTTATTTTCACCGTTTGACACGCGAATTCAGGAGCCATGTACCCAAGAGCGCTCTGAATCTTCCCGCTTAATACGTGGCGGTCTAACGATGGCAGAAGTGCCGCTAAACCGAAGTCTCCGACTTTTGCTTCACCTGAGCAATCGATCAAAACATTTGTCGATTTCATGTTATAGTGAATAACCTTCATCTGATGCAAATGAGCCAAACCCCTTGCTGTACCGAGTATGATCTCGAACCTTTCTCTCCACGACAGGGTATTTTCGTCATTTCCTTCGTGGAGATGCTTATACAAGCTTCCACTCGAGACGTATTCGTTTATCAATAGTTGTAACGAAGGGGTCCAGTAATACCCTTCAAGTAACACAAGATTCGCATGCCGAATCGTCCCGAGTTTCTTAACCTCCCGATCGAAATCTTCTTGACATTTAGACATACTCGGTACATGTAACTTTTTAATCGCAACCGACCGCCCGTTTCTAAGGGCGGTCCAGTACACCACCCCGAACCCACCACGCCCAAGCTCACAATCTTTATTAAGCAACGCGTGGGTCCCGGAGACAAACTCGGCATCACCGGTAAACATCACAAGTTTTCCATAATCGGAGCTCGGGGAACGAGTATGACTGAAATCATCCCCACCGGAAAACGTGAGAGCAACCGCAGCAGATCGGTTAATCGAGTTCCGAACATGGAGGTTAAGAATGGTGACCACAATCACACCCAAAGCTATGAACACAGCAGCACCAATAGCAATAATGGCAGAGATACTAAGTATGATCCTTTTGTGACTCATGTTCAACGATGTTGACCCGTGCTCTGAATGAGACGGGTTCGGGTTCAGGACTATCGGCTTCGGGTGTCCACCCGGGCATGATTCGTTGACTATTGACCCGCAGAGAGACGGATTATCAGACACCGAAGAAAGTGGTATGGTGTTGAAAAAACCACCAAGAGGAAGCTCGCCTTCAAGTTCATTATGTGACACGTTAAACGTGACGAGATTTGTTAGGTTTGAGAGCTCTTTCGGTAAACTTCCCGAGAGGTGGTTGAACGATAAATCAACGTATTCGAGTTCAGTTAACTTCGCGATATCTACTGGGATAACACCGGTAATGTTGTTTCGAGACAAACTCCTGCACGCGCACAAACAAATTATAAGTTTTAGTTAGGTTTTTATCGCGTATTAAAACACAAAATCATATTGAGCAATGATCAAGACTTACAGAGTGGTTAGATCCGACAAGTTTTGAATCTGGTCCGGGATCGAGCCGATCAAGAAGTTATTCTCGAGCCGTAGTTCTTCCAACAAACCCGCTCCACCGATCTCATTCGGAATGCTGCCGTTAAGCGAATTATGGCTTAAATCAATGACACTTGCAGCTTTCAATCCACCCAAACTCGACGGAACCGAACCAACCAAACTGTTTCTCGACATGTTCAGAACAACCAACCTACTGAAATTACCAATCGACGACGGGATCACACCCGAAAACAAATTCGAAGACAAATCCAACATTTCAAGACTCTCAAAACCCGCAGCAGTCTCACCAAACTCAACATTCCCAGTAAACCGATTACCCGAAAGAGAAACACCCTTTAACCGTAACCCAAACACCCAACCCGGAACGTCTCCAGTAAGCATATTCCAGCTAAAATCGACAACCGACAGGTTAACACACTTCCCCAACGAATCGGGTAACTCCCCGGTGAACTGATTCAACGAAAGATTCAAACTTTTCAACGATTCAAGATCACCCAACGCGTTCGGAACCAAACCCGTGAAATTATTAACCGAAAGATCCAACATTTCGAGACTTTTTAAACTCCGAAACCATTCCGGAATCTCACCGGAGAAGTAATTCCCTCTAAGATTAACCACATTGCACAAACTAAGCTTCTGCAGACTCTCAGGCAATGTTCCAACCAAATAATTATTACTAAAGTCAACAACTTTCAACAACAAGCATTCACCAATTTTATCAGGCAATTCACCACTAAAATTATTACTACTTAGATTAAACACTCTCAAATCAAACAAAGTCTCAATCTTTTCATGTGGGATTTCACCATCAAGAAAGTTATTACTTAAATCAATTGACCTTAGAGAAGTCAACGACCAAATATTTTTAGGTAATCCACCTGACAACTGGTTTGACGAAAAGTCAATATTTTGCAAAGTCAAACATGAAGCAATTGAATCAGGGATTTGACCGGTCAACTTATTGTTGGCTAAGTTAATGGATCTGAGTGACCCGCATTGGACAAAAATCGGGTCGGGTATGGACCCGGAGAACCCGTTTTCACTCAAATCAATGAACTGTGAGTTCTTGATGAGCTGAGTGAGAATAGGGTTGGTAATAAGGCCTGTGAAGTTGTTTCTAGAGAGAGAAAGTGTGTGAAGATATTGTAACCTTAACAACCCTTTGCTGATGTGACCCGAGAGAGAAAACCCGGGTAAATGGAGCTCAGTGACCCGGTTGGAATACGGGTCGCACGTGACTCCGATCCAGTTGCACGGGCTGTCGTCTTCTTCGTTCCATGTGGAGAGTTTATTGTACGGGTCTTGAATATCGGCTTTGAACACCATTAGCCCCAATACGTCGTCGTTTAACGCTATGTTCAACGAGTTTGTTACAAGAATTGTTGTCGAGAACAGGAATAAAACCAGTGCAGTAACGGTTAAATGAAACGGCGTCATCTTCGTTCCCATTTTGTCGTTTTGGGTTTGTTAGTAAAGGATTTTAGTTTGCGGATCTAAATGGGGACAGAAGATGCTCGACGAAATGCCTGAAGGAAAGTTGGATGCGTCATGGGTTGAAGTTGAGGGAAATGAGTAGGGATTTTTTGTGGGTTTTGGATTTAAGAGGTGAAAATGGGATCGTGATGGGAGGTTAACGAAAAGAAGATGGGTTTGTGGCGGTTTTTTGGCCGGAAAATGACGTGTTTGGGGTGGGAAAACAGGGGAATTTAGAAGGGGAGAAAGTGTGTGAAACAGGTGATTTGAATAGAGTGAGTACAAGAGGGAGAGAGTGAGAAAAGAGAAGAAAACGGCGAAAGAAAAGGAGATGTCGGGGGTGTGAGAGAGTGTGCCGTCTTTATGGCTGGTGGAGTTATTGGTGATGATGGATGCCGGAGAGAGAGAGAGAGAGAGAAAGAGAGAGAGAGAGAGGAGAGTGGAGACACTCCCTTTTTCTTTTTCTTTTCCTTTTCTTTTTCTATATATTTCTACTCATACAATACACTCTCTTTTCTTTTTGTTTTTATTTTATTATTCTTATTTATTTATGGAGTTGCATGTTTTCAAAGACTTTATACTTCATTTGAGAAACCATCTTAGTAACAAATTTTGGGCATAATGTAACCGAGGCCAAAAACTCTAGGTCCGGCTTTTCCGACCGGTCCGTCACAAACTGCATCGCATCTTACCAAAACGTTCTATTCTATGTTCATACGGGAATATTGTGTTCCTCTCTTGTCTCCGCTTTCTCTACCTCATTCTTTCACCTTAGCACACTCTAAAAAAATTGTTAGCTCTCACAAACCCGCATTGAAGATGTTGTGTTTGTTTTTTCGTACAAATATACACTTGATACATTACCATTGACAGGTAAATGATAAGAAGAGAAAAGGTTATTTAGCTATTAAAGTTATATATTTATAGTTTTCCTAAATAGAGATGTTTATTAAATTGAATAAAATCGAAGGTATTTTTTATATTTAGTTAATAAATAAGCTTTTTAGGCATATATTTTTCGATCCATAAATCACGACCGTTACATAATCAAAAGCTAACAATATAATACTTTAGCTCATAATTAGTCAAAAATAAAATAGTAATAAAAGGATCTAGTTCTAAAATTTTATCTTCATAACTATAAAAAACGAATATTTATTGCTTTCTCTTATTAAATTTTCATCACTTGTCGTAATTAAAAAACTAAGATGAGGAATAATATTATTGTAAAAAGAGAGAATTTGATTTTGAATTCATTTAAGAAAAAGGGTTGGAAAAAGTGAGGAGAAGTAATGAGTAATGAGCGTGTCTGGTGGGACTGCATTAACTCCTCCCATTAAACTTTACTCAACCTCGTTATCTTTTTTATATTATTTTATTTACTCATACCAAAGAAATACAACATGATTATTTTTTGCTTCTTTACACCCTCATGCTCATGCCTACTTCATTATGTTGTCAAAATATTCGACATAACATGCTTTCTATGTTCTATAATCCAAAAGTTATATTTTGTTTACATTTTTCGCTTAAAATGTTAAATAACCAACCATCAAAACAATCTTTTTTTTTTTTTTTTTATAAAATACGTGTTACGTTAATGTGATGTGTATTAAGTGTGAATCCATACTCGGATACGTATAAAACATTTAAAAACTAGTATTAGGTATCATGTTACATGTAGCACGTTCAATTTTTTTATGTTACGCAACGACGACTCGGCCCACGTAAGTCTCTCTTCTACAGATAAGTCTCTCTTCTACAGATAATTGATCTATTTTTTATTTTATACAGATCTAAACTTCAAATTCATCTAAAAACTTAATAATTAAAATGAATTAAAACTTTAATTTTAATTTAAAAATGTTAAATGTATAAGGGGTTTAAACTTTATAATTAAAATGAACCTTTAATTTTAATTTAAAAATGTATAAGGTTTAGGAGAAGTTTTGTCCTAAGATTAATATAATCTGTTATAATTTTTTTTTAGCACTTAAATATAATAGTTAACTCTTTGCCCAAAATTATATAATAGTTAACTCAAACCCACTCATTTTAGGCAACTCAAATGGTAGTGTTACTTACAACAACGATAAGTGCTGTATGTGTTGATGATGTTCACTTTAATAATTTTATATCTTTATATTTGTTTTTATTTTAATATAGTGGATTAACATGTAAGAATGTTGGTTATTAGCAAAAAAAATTACTATTAAATTTTTGCTATTTATATTTAAATAATTGACTACAACCTTACATAATCTCTTACACATTTAATTATTCTTAATTTATTTTAATGACTATCCAAGTAAAATCTAAATTTTATATAAAATTTTGTATTTTTGTAGATGAGATTGTTGGATAATGTGTAAAAAATAAAACAAAAAATCGCTTTGTTCAACATGATTCCAAAGGGGTAAAAGACAGTAAAATGACAAACACAGTAACGAAATTACCAAAATAAAATCTCACTGCACCTCTTTTGGTTGTTTCCTAAATTACAAATATATTTGTAAATGTGGTTTTTGTTTTTATTTGTCATTTTTTTTCTTTGTAGTTGTTGTACTTGTATCTATATTCCTTCTATAAACAAATAACACATTATTTTGACTTTTCTTTTATTTCTTTGTCCCCGTTTCTTATATTTTTCATTTTAATTTTATTTATCATTATTAAAAAATTTGAGTTAGAATATGAATAATTTCCTTACAGGTATCTTCAAAATGAACACAAATGAAAACTCATGCAATGATATGAAATGCATAAATAATTATTTTTTTATATATAAATAAGATGGTTATAATAAAATTATTATTAGTAATAAGTCAAGAACTTTCTCATACGAACATCATGCAATCAATAAGTCATTCTAGCAGGTTAGACGATACAACTACTAACACGACTCCAACAACGCAAAATTGACACTTTTTTTCCTTCATAGACCGCAGTCGTTAACGTGTGTCATGTACCGTATATATTTCCATTCGCATTTCCTAATTTAACACTATAAACTAAAATAAGTTTTGTTAACATTTTACATGAAGATAAGAAATAATTTAAAATTTGTTGTGTAGATATATTTTATTAATTAAAATTTGGAACATGGGGGTGGGGTGGGGGTCTCGATGGGGTTTGGGCGTAAAAAGCGGTGAGAACAAAAGCAAACAAATAAATTACGTCGTAACGTTGCAGTTAATTTGGTTTTTAATGAGACCCATCTCATCTACACACGTAGTCAGTCAACATCTCTATTCTCTAATCTATTCCCCCAATTGCCATGGTCAACTTCCGTATTAGATTTTATTAATATTAATATTAAGGGTGGTGTTTCATTAACAGAATTAGTATTTCTTGAATTCATATGTCTACTTACCTAATTATATCATTACTTTTTGACTGTGTTTTCGTTTGTGAATAATCACTCACCTATTACCTTAGGACATGGGGTGTACTTTAACATTTGGGATGTTAACGGTGACATTACGGGGCTGTTTGTTTACCTCTTAATGAGGCTCTTAATGGTTCAGACCTTTTACTGGTTCAGCACTTAATGGTTCAGATTGTTTGTTTCACGAGTAGATGTCTGAATGATTCAGATATTTGCCGCTGAATGGTTAAGATTTATAGAGAGTCTGAATGGTTAAGACCTCTAATCTGAATTGGTCAGATATTTGCCTCTGAACGGTTAAGTATTATACAGTCTCTTAATGGTTCAGACCTCTTACTGGTTCAACACTTAATGGTTCAGATCTCTTACTGGTTCAGCACTTAACCATTCAGATGTTGCCAAACAACCCCTACATGTTAACCGGCATTGTACACCACTCCCTCATTGTGTTAAGAGACATTAAAGGGATTATATGTTAAGATGCTAACCGGATGTTAAAAAATTGAATTAATTATTCTTTTTCTTTTTAAACCAAAACCAACCATAAATAGGGTTAGATGAAATTAACGAGATTAAACCATTTTCTTAGAGTGAGACATAGTATAATGGGGAAAAATATGTGTTGTGTCAGTTAGGTGACATTAAAGAGGGTTAAAGTATACCTCAAGTTCTTGTGTATGTGTAAAGTTAAATTTGTAAAATTCATTGTATTCCAATACAACACGAGTTTAGTTCGCATAAGATTATGTGTTTTCTTCGCATGTATGTGTAATTAATATGTATGTGTAATTAATGCATGGAGTTCATTCATAAATCAATAACTCATCTAAACACATACATACGTAGTAAAGAGAGACATCATTGTAATTTGTATCTATGAGTTGTTTAATACTTGTACATTGGAATCCCATCATTAGTGATATCACCTCCACTACAATTCTATTATTAGTGATAGAATATTGGGTGATAACATGGCATGATTTGATTGGATATTGGGAGTGATAGAAATCTATCAGTATTGACCACCCCCTCCCCCCTAAGGGTGGAGGGAGTGGTCAATCACTATTAAGGTGTTTAACTTATTCTCTAGCCAATAATATCATACCATATCAAGTCTCCATTTTGCACTCAATCACTGGCAATGGTCAAACACATGTTGAGATATTTCTTTTTTATATATTTTTTATTTCTAGAAATTATGCATAAATAAATAAAACATATTTTAAACTAAATAAAAGTACTTTTAATTAAAAAAAACACATTACATAAAATTAAAATAAATAACATGACATTAAAATATACAAAGAAATTAAAAAAAACCTAATTTATCTATTCGTCGTCGGAATCCGCCAAAAGGTAGGGTAAATCTTGTTCTCCAAGATGCCCCACAAGATCATATTTTAGTTTATAATACGTATTTTTATCAATGAGCTCGTTATAAAAAGTATCATCGAAAACGGGCTCAACTGGAGGATCCCGAATATGTACCGGTACAATCGCGTTTCCGTCGTCTTTTAGAATCATATTATGCATAATAATGCACGCATATACGACACTCCTAATTTTTTTAACACTCATAACACGCATCGGTCGATTGAGTATACCCCATTTTGCCTTTAAAACACCAAAAGCCCGTTCCACGTCTTTTCTTGCCGCCTCGTGTTACCTCTTGAACTTCTTTTCTTTCACAATACGAGGATACGGAAGTGATTTCACAAACACGAACCAAGTAGGGTGGATTCCATCGGTAAGATAGTATCCACGCTTGCACAAGTGGTTGTTCATGTAAAATGGGCATTTTGGTGCAGTTCCATTTCGTTGAGTAAGAAATTACGAATATTGTTGGAGCACGTTGATGTCGTTTTGTGAACCTGGTTGACCACAAAAAAGCATGCCAAATCCACAAATCTTGAGAGGCCACCGCTTCGAGCATAACTGTCGGGTAACTATGACCCCCCCTCATATATTGTCCCCGCAACTCCGTTGGACACATTCTCCAAACAAAATGTGTACAATCAAGACTACCCAACATCCCAGGAAGGTGATGTTTCTCCTCATGAGCTTGGTACAAGAGCGCAACGTCGTGGCTAGTAGGTCTACGTAAAAACTCGGAAGCGTATAAATTACATACCGTTTCGCAAAAATTTTCTAGACAATCACGGGAAGTCCTTTCGGCCATATTTAAATACTCATCGTACTCGTCTAGAGGGCTACCGGTTGCAAGTTGCTTAATCGCCGACGTAACTTTTTGCATCGGTGTAAAACTCTTCTTCATAGTCGCATCCAGGGTCTCTTGAAACCACGAGTTATTCGCTTGCACATCGCTCACAATTTTTAAAAACAACCTTTTCGACATACGAAACCTATGATGAAAAACCTCTTCGTTGAATTTGGGCTCCTCGACAAAATAATCTCTCATAAGGTTTTCGTGACATTTCTCTCGATCTCGACGGATAGATTTCCTTTTTCTAGAAATACCCATGTCTTCCAGTTCGACGGCTTCGTTAATAAGATTTTGGAAAAAAAAAATTAAACTACTATTGCTTGAGAAAGAATCACCGTCTTCACTAATATCAATTGGAATGAATAGCGGTGGTATATCATCCATTATTTAGAAAATAGAAGTGAAAAATGGAAGAAGTGAAAAATTGAGTTGGATGGAGAAGAGAATGGTAAAAAATGGTGTTGAACGGTGTTGTTTTTATAAACTAAAGTTGAATTTTTTTATAAACGGCTAGTTCCAACGGATAGGTAACGGCTATATTCCTCAATCAATCACACTCAATCAATCGGTGACTACTCACCGCCCATCACCCTCACCGCTCACCGAATTGGAGTTGGCAACCGATCACCGATCGGTGAAGACCATTCCCCTAATGGTTCACCGCATCCACACCATCCCCCCTTAGGGCCGGTTATCCCACAGAAGTGAAGGTGCACAAAAAACCAGTTTCGGACCGTACAGGTGATGATCTAAAAAAACCAGTTTCAGACCGTACAAGTGATGGTCCGACAATGTTTAAACGTATGTTTATGAGAGTTGATGTCACACCCCAACCGATGGCGGAATCATCGGGGCATGGCACTGAGCGAAACAGATTGTCCAGAAGTTTCCACAACAACTATTAATACAAATTCAGTTTAAAATGATACGTCCCATACCGTATCCCGAATAAATAACAAGTTATTACAGATAACATCCAAACAGTTAATCCTGTTCCGACAACTCAGATTCAAATTAAACATAAATATTGTTCAATGCCCCTAAAGACCCAGACTGACAAGATCTACAGACAACTATGCACTAGCAGCTTGTTCTTGACAGACAACTATTTGTGGGGGGCCTCTAGAGACTTATTCTAGCTTCACTTCCCTAGCAAGCAAATACCTTAAACACCTGTCACATACGTTAAAATAAAGTCAATACATAAAATGTAAAGGTGAGCATACAAGTTTGATAATAGCATATAGAGTTCGAATAGTTTACGCATAACCATCACGTACACAGAGGAAAATGATGCATGTTAATTATCGACATGGAACTATCGATACCAACGACTGCGGGTTGAATGTCCGAGACAGTTCGCAATACATGATTACCACCGTAATCCATGCAAGTAATTGTCCTTAACAACCCCCGTGTGAACGGGTGCTGAGTTCAAACTATAGTACTACGTTGCTAAGGCAGGTAGACAGCATTCCACGTGTAAACATAACAACAAGCATACATTTAGTCACGTAATACATGCAATCGGTTAGCGTTCAAATAGTTTGAATAGTGTGTTCGTTTGTGATTTTGATAAGTAACGTATGTAACACCCAAAAGTGCTAAAGCAAAAAGGGTTCGAGTATACTCATAGTGGTTGGTTATGGATTGAAGGGAGCGCTGAGAGTAGGATTAGCCTGAATAGTTCGATAACATAACGATGAGTAACGCGGAAATGCAAACAAGTGTAAAGGGATCGAATAGCCTGGTCGATCGAACAACAGGTTCGATCGAACGGGCTGTTCGTTCGGCTTGAAAATCCGTTTGAATAATCCTGTTCGATCGGCCGGTAGGCTCGATCGGCTGGACCATTCGAGTGGATTGTTTCTTCCTCTGATGTGTTTGTGTATGATGGTTTGAACGTTTGAAGTTTTCGTTGTAGTATTTGAGAACACTGAAGTGTTCTTACCTTTCAGGTCGATCGATCGAACGGTCTGTTCGATCGGCCGACTTAGCCGATCGGTTAGGAACTTCAGATGCAGTTCTCAGCAGGATGTCACTCGATCGAACAGCCTGTTCGATCGGCTGGCATTCCATACTACGAACGAGTTGCAAAATCGATTAAGTGCTGAAGCATAGTATCTCATGATCCGAAGAGTAATGTTTACCAATCGAGTAGCATATTCGATCGAACATCACTTCGTCAATAGCATACTTCATGAAACTTGAAAGGTGTGAAGCCATGTGCTAGCCGATCGGCTGGCCCGGCCGATCGGCTGGTATGTTCGATCGGCTGGACTGTTCATTCGAACAGCCTAGCCGTTCGGCCAGCATTTCTGACCTGGTCGGCCTTTCGTCTAACACTTGGCTGTTTTGGTTGTTTTGATATGATTTTGAGGTGTTTTGACGGTGAGTTAACCATAGAACGTGGGTTCTTACTTACCTTACCGGTTCGGACAGGAATCACCCAAGTCCGGCCGGTGAACTGTTCGGAACGGTAGTTTGATGTTTAACCCAAAATCGGTGAGCCTCGTAGATAGAATCCAAATCTTGAACCTCTTGACTGTTAGAATGATTAGTCAGTTGGTCCGAGCTCCGTTTCTATCGGTTTTAAGGTTTGAGTGTAAAAGAGTTGAAAGAAAGTTGGAACCCTTCCATGAGAATGTTAAGATTCTTACAAATCCTAGCATGTTTATGTGGAAATCGGTCAGATCTAAGCTATTCATGGTTGAATGAGGCCAAAGTATGATGTTCTTCAAGAACACCATGATGACATTACCCAAGAACACTTATATCTTGGTGATTTCACGGTTAGAAATCAAGTTTTGAAAGATAGAAAGGTGTAGAATCATGTAATGATAAAAAACGTACAAGAATTAGAGTGAAAACTTACCGGAGTTGAGAGAAATCTGAGAAAAGGTGAAGAACAAGGCTGGTTCGGTCAGAGCTTTCCAAAAATAGAAAGGGTGATAATGACAGGGCTATTTATAGGCTCCAAAAGAAGAAAGTGGTAGCCGGTCGGCCAGGATCTCCGATCGGCTGGGCTGCTCAATCGAACAGCATGTTCGATCGGCTAGCCTGTTCGATCGGTGATTCCTGTTCGATCAGGAACACCTTCTCGAGTGTTTTGCGACGATTTTTGATATTTCGATTTCGATGGACGATGATACGAATACGATAGAGTTCCTAGTCAAATTACTTTCAGTCCCAACTACTATATCTAACATACAATCATCTATAAGTCACGTTTTGATGTCGGTTTCGATTGAGTTTGATTGCCTTTCGAGTTTCAATTCGAGTTTCGATTGATTCGATTGAATACCACACAAAACATAAAGTAAACATGCACAAGTAACACATAAGGCACACACACACGTAAGTATTACCACACCAATTTCGCATAGTTCGAGTCTCGAGTTCGATTGATTGCTTTGATTAACTTGATTATTGATTGATTAACTTTATCGCATTGTTACTTCCTATTATTCACAGTCGTAAATCGGTCGCATTGATTAAACATTCGATCATTTCATTTAGACAACACTTACTCCACATAATACAAAAAGCAAAAAGAACCATTAACAGTCAAAGAAGTCAAAGTTGACTTGGACTTTGACTTTGACATTCGAAAACACGGGGTGTTATAGCCTCCCCTTGTTTAGGGAATTTCGTCCCGAAATTAGGCTCGAAGCTGCACATCACCGTGAGTCATTTTACCAATTTGATGCTTCAGATCTATTTAAACAACTGCGGGTACTTGGCCTTCATGTCGCTTTCGAGTTCCCAAGTGAACTCCGCGCCTCGCTTGCCTTCCCATCGGACTTTCACGATAGGGATGCGTGAGCGCCTGAGTTGCTTGGTTTGGCGATCCATGATTTCGACAGGCTTTTCCACGAAGTGTAAGGTTTCGTTGACCTGAAGATCTTCGAGTGGTACGATTAGATCATGATCAGCAAGGCATTTTCGGAGGTTAGACACATGGAAAGTCGGATGGACGTTACTGAGTTCCTCCGGTAGTTCGAGTCTTTAGGCGACTTTTCCGATCCTTTCCAGAATCTTAAAAGGTCCAACATATCGAGGCGCTAGTTTCCCTTTCTTGCCGAATCTGACTACACCCTTCCAAGGGGATACCTTTAGGAGTACGTAGTCGCCAACATCAAATTCAAGGGGCTTGCGTCTTCTATCGGCGTAACTTTTCTGTCTACTTCGAGCTTTTACCAAGTTGTCTCGAATCTGGTGGATTTTGTCAGTCGTTTCTTGTAGAATCTCGGGACCGGTTAGTTGCGAATGACCGATCTCGTGCCACACAATAGGCGATCGACATCTCCTACCATATAAGGCCTCGAATGGTGCCATTTGAATGCTGGCATGATAGCTGTTATTGTACGAGAATTCGACTAGTGGCAGGTGTTTGTTCTAACTACCCCCAAAATCTATGACACACGCCCGGAGCATGTCTTCAAGAGTACGGATCATTCTTTCAGTCTGTCCGTCGGTTTGTGGGTGGAATGCAATACTCAGATTAAGCGACGTACCAAGAGCCGCTTGAAAAGTTTCCAACAACCGAGAAGTAAACCGAGCATCACGGTTAGAGATGATGTCGCTAGGCGTACCATGATTACAAATGATCTCGTCGGTGTAGATCTGGGCTAGTCGTTCCACCTTGTAGTCTTCTCGTATTGGCAAAAAGTGGGCTGATTTTGTTAGACGATCAACTATAACCCAAATACTGTCGTGACCTGATGGCATGGGCGGGAGCTTCATTATGAAGTCCATAGCTATACTCTCCCACTTCCATATAGGTATCGGCGGTTGTTCGAGTAAGCCAGAAGGTCTTTGATGTTCAGCCTTGACTCTTGCGCAAGTTAAGCAACTTCCGACGTAGAAAGCGATATTGTCACACCCCCAAAATCCACATCGCGGAGTATCACCGCTTGGAGGCGTGACTGACCAGGATCAAGCCATCAATCATATTGAACATAGAATATAATAATCGAAGTAGTTCGTAAAAACCCAATTCAATACAATTAATGTTCAAAACAAACATAGTTTAAGTAGCGGAAGCATAATATGAAAACCCAATGTATGTAATAAGTTCAAGTGTTATAAAGTTTAACATAACATCCACGATCCATGCTCCACAACGACCTGCTCCTCCCTGTGCAAGCTCCATATATACCTAAGGTCCTACAAGGCATGCAGCAGAGAGTCAACAACTAGTTGAGCGAGTTCACAGTTAATTGTTCAGTAATCGTAATAGAATAGTAAGCCTTGTGTTCGTTCATTAAGTCATGTATCGTATTAGTTCGTATCGCGACCCTCTAGGCATGTATGCGAAGATTTGGGAAAATTTCCATGTATTCTAGACTAGGTATATTTGCATCGCGGCCACCCGGCATGTGTGCGAAGTTTAGTGTATAGTTCGCGGCCTTCCTAGGCATGTGTGCGAAGATTAGTCATATTATCGCGGCCAACCCCGACGTGTGTGCGAAGATCAGTTCTATAAGTATCACTAGTCTAGTCGTATCTTATCAATAACCCTTCCTCACCCGAGGATCATATAACTAAGTTCCATAAGCTAGGTAAGTACAAGTAAATAATCCAAAACCCATTCCCACCCTGGGAACCCCATGCCTTGGCTGTGTGAACTCACCTTGGTTTGCTCGGTATGCTAGGTTATGCGCTCACAAGTAATCAGTCAAGTCCTATAGTGTGCACGTGTATTAAATCAGTTCATGTTCGCATGCTATTTATGTCATGAAGTGCGTTTAAGCAGTTATCACATATCACGTATGCAGTTTAGTCAAAATTGCACCATTTATGCTTGACAGGATTATCTGGTATTTAACATACTTCATACAGTTAACGCACTTAACAACATGAGCATCATAGACAATTCATCAGCAACCGTCAGATCATTCATCAATACTTGAAGAAATCAGACTATTCATTATATCATAAGGTCGGACCATGGATATATATATATACGTTAAAGAAAATCGGACTTAGTGTACACCACAAGAAGTTTGAACCCTTTGCCCTTAAAAAAATCGGACTAACATCATTCCCCTAAAACCCTTAAAAGCTCGGACTTTATGTGTTGTTCAAAAACCCGGACCAAGGAGTCCCCCTTTTAAAATTCGGACATGGGTTATCCCCCCTCACAAACTCGGACAGCCCCTCCCTTGAATAAAAGTCGGACTAAGGGTTTTGCCCCTTAAAACTCGGACAAGCATTACAATGAAACTCGGACCATGGAGGCTTTGGTGAAACTCGGACCAAACATGCCTGATACAAAGCTCGGACCTTGTGTCCAATATTGCAAAATTCGGACATCATGATACTTAAATAAAAATCGGACTTCTCAATGTATGTTATGAAAATTCGGACCATGAGAGCTTAAAGGTCGGACCCTTTATAATTATTCTAAAAGTCGGACCTTATATCACATGTAAAAAGGTCGGACCACATATATATGTTAAAAGTCGGACAGGATCTTAGTAATATTAATTAACAAAGGTCTGGTTACATATTGTTCATAAAGTTCGGACTTTTACACTAACAAGAATTCGGACTCAATGGACATGTGTGATAAACTTCGGACTATACGTGAAATCAAAGGTCAACATCAATCGTGCAAACATTCAACTCAATGTAACAGTTACGCATACGATTAAGGAACCCTAATTTCATGTGTTCACAGTGCAGTAATCAAATAAATCATCAACCGTTCTAATATCATGCATCTTAATCATCAAACAAACGATTACACAACAATCATATTCATTTCTCAATAATCAGAATAAATCAATAAGCACAGAACTATCATATGAAGAACTAGGGTTTTAACAAATTAATCAATCGATGATTAACAATAAACAATCATTGAACAATTACCTTAGATTGCTTCTAGACAAGAGAGGAAATCAAGAGTGATGAAGAGCTTGTGCCAATGGTGAAGATGATGGTTGCCAGAGAGCATTAGAGAATGTGAAAGTACGTGTTCTGATTCTTGGGTGATGATTAGTGAATGATTAGGGTTAAGAATAAAGAGAATTTCACTAATTACTCTATACATCCCTAAGTATCATCTTTTACATAAGTACACCATCTCAAAATAATTCACAGTTTCACCACCAAGTTCATACATTTGACAACACTTAACACATAACCATGCACAATCACAATATCTTTTATTGTATCAAAACGTATATAGTTTCATAGCAAACTAATTGTGCAAATAAACCACTAAACAAACAATGAACGTGCAATAAATGTGAAAATGGAATCTTGGAAACTCGAGTTGTCACATTATCCCCAACTTGAAAGAAATTTCGTCCCGAAATTTAGCATGCGGTTACTGAGGAAGCTAGGTAAGTTGTATCGTTTACTGGTTTCCCTGGGGTGTCACATCATCCCCCTGTTGATTTGGAATTTCGTCCCGAAATTCTGCAGTAGTAGCTTCAACCTCAGTAGTGGTTGCACGGTTTTCGAATAACTGGGGATACTTGAGTTCCATTTGATCTTCTCGTTCCCAGCTCTAATTCGTGCGTCGTGTAGTTCCGTTCGTGAACTTTGAGTTGCCGCGAAGCGTAGGCAATAACTTTATCCCGCTGCATCAATACACAACCAAGCCCCTGTATCGATGCGTCACAATAGACCACAAAATCATCCGTGGCCTCTGGCAAAGAGAGAATAGGTGCGCTGCATAGTCTATCCTTCAGGTACTGAAAAGCCGTTTCTTGTGTATTACCCCAACAATAGGTAACACCTTTCTGTGTCAGCATCGTAAGCGGCTGTGCGATCTTGGAGAAGTCTTTGATGAATCATCTGTAGTACCCTGCCAAACCCAAGAATTGGCGTATTTCCGTTGGTGTACGCGGTGCAGGCCAGTTCCTGATCGAATCTACCTTGGACGGATCAACATGAATCCCATCCCTGTTTACCACATTGCCTAAGAAGTGGACTTCTCGAAGCCAGAAGTCGCATTTTGAAAACTTGGCGTACAGTTGTTCCTTTTGAAGAAGTTCCAAGATAAGTCGTAAGTGCTGCTCGTGTTCCTCCTGACTCTTGGAGTAGATCAGAATGTCGCCGATGAAAACGATGACGAACTTGTCTAGATAGGGTTTGCACACCCTGTTCATAAGATCCATGAAAACTGCAGGCGCGTTCGTAAGCCCGAATGGCATGACTAGAAACTCGTAATGGCCGTTGCGAGTTCTGAATGCTGTCTTGGAGACGTCCTCATCCGGGACTCTCAGCTGATGATAACCTGACCTTAGATCAATTTTGGAGTAGTAACTCGACCCTTGCAACTTATCAAATAAGTCGTCAATACGAGGAAGAGGATAACGGTTCTTCACTGTGACCTTGTTCAGTTCGCAGTAGTCTATGCACCTCCTGAAAGTGCCATCCTTCTTTTTCACAAATAATACTGGAGCTCCCCAAGGCGAAAAGATAGGTCGGATGAATCCCTTATCCAATAGTTTTTGTAGCTGCGTCGATAGTTCTTCCAATTCAGATGGAGCTAAGCGATACGGTGCGTGAGCTATAGGTGCTGTCCAGAACTGTAGGAATGAGGTCGATAGGAAACGTCTGGCCAGCGAGGATAAGATTACAATCCTGAACTATGAATGGCCTCTAGACTTGTACCATAAGCTAACACTACGACAGGTTTGGTGTTCAAGGAAGTTGGTGCACATTTTAATATTTGACTAACTTTCAAGGACATATAATTGGTATCCACACCCGAATCAACAAGACAGTAACATAAAAGTCGTCGAGAAGAAACTTACCCATTATTACGTTAGGATCGTTCCTTGCGTCACCCTAACCAATCACGTACATGCGGCCCAGGCGTCATTGTTTCCATTGTTTCCCCCAACGCTACCCCCATTGTCGTCCCTGTTTCCATGGTCGTGGTTCTGAGTCTGGTCCTAGTTTATTTGTGGGCAATGCCTCTTGTAGTGATCTTTAGCATCACACTGAAAACATCCTTTAAAACTCTGTTGTTGCTGCTGATTCTGTGGAGGTTGAGGCGGTCGTTGTTGTTCTTGAGTTATAGGACGTGAGTTTTGACAATCCTTAGCTTCATGACCAATCTTGAGACACCGCTGGCAACGACCCTTGTTGCACTGACCGCTGTGGTGTCTATTGCATCTGTTACACTTTGGATGATTACCTCGATATCCACTCTGCCCACGACTACTAGAAAACTGCTGTCTGGGGCTCTGGTAGTCATCTATCTTTTGCTGCTGCGCCAGAGGCTGGACCAAAATTAATCCCTTGCTCAAGTTTTCATCCCACTTGCGTTTGTTATCACTAGAAGCACATGCAGTATCAGTTTTAACACGTTTCGGTAGTTTGTTTTGTTCTACAGCCTAGTCTGTGAGACGATGAGCAAGTCGAGTGACTTGCTGGATAGTGCCAAGGTTAGCTGCGGTCACATGACTCTGAATTTCGGGCACCAGACCCTTGAGATACAGTTCGTTGCGTTTGGTGGGAGAGTCTACCATAGTGGGACAAAATGTGGCTAATTCATTCGATCTCTTCGTATAAACTTCAATTTCAGACCCCACCATATGTAGGTTGAGGAACTCTACCTCTAGTTTGTGGATGTCTTCTCGACTGCAAAACTCTTCCTTAATTAGGTCCTTGAACTCGTTCCAGGAAGTGGCATTAGCAGCTGCCAGTCCTAACATTTGAACCTGTGCTTCCCACCAGGTTAATGCAGCACCTTCGAGTGTTCTAGAAGCAAACTTTACCCTACGAGACTCAGGGCAATCACACACCTCAAAGTCAGTTTCGAGCCTCTCGAACCATCGGAGGAGGCCTACAACTCCCTTAGTTCCACTGAAGGTACTAGGTTGGCAATCCTTGAGATTGTTGAAGGTGCAAATAGGTGGCTGAGCGTGTTGACCTATTGTGTATAAGAATAGGACAAGGTTAAACACAAGGGTTGGTTTAGGAGTGTAGGATCTAAAGATCCTAGTTACAACTGCAGGGTATACCTCCTGCTTGTATGGCTGCAAGTGCCGCAACAATTCGTTCGTTAATGAGAGCCGTCAACTGGGCTTGAGTCAAGTTAATACGTCCGGCCATTGATCTTCACATCAAAGGCAACATAAGTGAGAAAGGTTCGCGAATAGTGCGATGACAGAAGAGTGTAAGCACACAAGTGTTCTCAAGCAATAACAAATAGAGAGCAATGTAATCTAAGCATACCACGAGCAAAGTTCTATGTAATTCTAGCAAGTAGGCAATAAACATAAACCTTATTACCTAGAATGTTGAGTCTTGCACGTGGAGCGAGGCGTCGTTGTGGATCGTTGAGAGCATTGTTCTGGTTATAGTCTGGTTTTAATAAAAACGTTTTCCCATATTAAAACCAAGTTCTCTATAACCAATGGCTCTGATACCAATCTGTCACACCCCCAAAATCCACATCGCGGAGTATCACCGCTTGGAGGCGTGACTGACCAGGATCAAGCCATCAATCATATTGAACATAGAATATAATAATCGAAGTAGTTCGTAAAAACCCAATTCAATACAATTGATGTTCAAAACAAACATAGTTTAAGTAGCGGAAGCATAATATGAAAACCCAATGTATGTAA
This sequence comes from Helianthus annuus, assembly GCF_002127325.2. Classification (NCBI taxonomy): domain Eukaryota; kingdom Viridiplantae; phylum Streptophyta; class Magnoliopsida; order Asterales; family Asteraceae; genus Helianthus; species Helianthus annuus. The sequence continues at coordinate 797,348 of NC_035433.2, forward strand.
TAAGTTCAAGTGTTATAAAGTTTAACATAACATCCACGATCCATGCTCCACAACGACCTGCTCCTCCCTGTGCAAGCTCCATATATACCTAAGGTCCTGCAAGGCATGCAGTAGAGAGTCAACAACTAGTTGAGCGAGTTCACAGTTAATTGTTCAGTAATCGTAATAGAATAGTAAGCCTTGTGTTCGTTCATTAAGTCATGTATCGTATTAGTTCGTATCGCGGCCCTCTAGGCATGTATGCGAAGATTTGGGAAAATTTCCATGTATTCTAGACTAGGTATATTTGCATCGCGGCCACCCGGCATGTGTGCGAAGTTTAGTGTATAGTTCGCGGCCTTCCTAGGCATGTGTGCGAAGATTAGTCATATTATCGCGGCCAACCCCGGCGTGTGTGCGAAGATCAGTTCTATAAGTATCACCAGTCTAGTCGTATCTTATCAATAACCCTTCCTCACCCGAGGATCATATAACTAAGTTCCATAAGCTAGGTAAGTACAAGTAAATAATCCAAAACCCATTCCCACCCTGGGAACCCCATGCCTTGGCTGTGTGAACTCACCTTGGTTTGCTCGGTATGCTAGGTTATGCGCTCACAAGTAATCAGTCAAGTCCTATAGTGTGCACGTGTATTAAATCAGTTTATGTTCGCATGCTATTTATGTCATGAAGTGCGTTTAAGCAGTTATCACATATCACGTATGCAGTTTAGTCAAAATTGCACCATTTATGCTTGACAGGATTATCAGGTATTTAACATACTTCATACAGTTAACGCACTTAACAACATGAGCATCATAGACAATTCATCAGCAACCGTCAGATCATTCATCAATACTTGAAGAAATCAGACTATTCATTATATCATAAGGTCGGACCATGCATATATATATATATATATATATATATGTTAAAGAAAATCGGACTTAGTGTACACCACAAGAAGTTTGAACCCTTTGCCCTTAAAAAAAATCGGACTAACATCATTCCCCTAAAACCCTTAAAAGCTCGGACTTTATGTGTTGTTCAAAAACTCGGACCAAGGAGTCCCCCTTTTAAAATTCGGACAGGGGTTATCCCCCCTCACAAACTCGGACAGCCCCTCCCTTGAATAAAAGTCGGACTAAGGGCTTTGCCCCTTAAAACTCGGACAAGCATTACAATGAAACTCGGACCATGGAGGCTTTGGTGAAACTCGGACCAAACATGCCTGATACAAAGCTCGGACCTTGTGTCCAATATTGCAAAATTCGGACATCATGATACTTAAATAAAAATCGGACTTCTCAATGTATGTTATGAAAATTCGGACCATGAGAGCTTAAAGGTCGGACCCTTTATAATTATTCTAAAAGTCGGACCTTATATCACATGTAAAAAGGTCGGACCACATATATATGTTAAAAGTCGGACAGGATCTTAGTAATATTAATTAACAAAGGTCTGATTACATATTGTTCATAAAGTTCGGACTTTTACACTAACAAGAATTCGGACTCAATGGACATGTGTGATAAACTTCGGACTATACGTGAAATCAAAGGTCAGCATCAATCGTGCAAACATTCAACTCAATGTAACAGTTATGCATACGATTAAGGAACCCTAATTTCATGTGTTCACAGTGCAGTAATCAAATAAATCATCAACCATTCTAATATCATGCATCTTAATCATCAAACAAACGATTACACAACAATCATATTCATTTCTCAATAATCAGAATAAATCAATAAGCACAGAACTATCATATGAAGAACTAGGGTTTTAACAAATCAATCAATCGATGATTAACAATAAACAATCATTGAACAATTACCTTAGATTGCTTCTAGACAAGAGAGGAAATCAAGAGTGATGAAGAGCTTGTGCCAATGGTGAAGATGATGGTTGCCAGAGAGGATTAGAGAATGTGAAAGTACGTGTTCTGATTCTTGGGTGATGATTAGTGAATGATTAGGGTTAAGAATGAAGAGAATTTCACTAATTACTCTATACATCCCTAAGTATCATCTTTTACATAAGTACACCATCTCAAAATAATTCACAGTTTCACCACCAAGTTCATACATTTGACAACACTTAACAGATAACCATGCACAATCACAATATACTTTATTGTATCAAAACGTATATAGTTTCATAGCAAACTAATTGTGCAAATAAACCACTAAACAAACAATGAACGTGCAATAAATGTGAAAATGGAATCTTGGAAACTCGAGTTGTCACAGATATCCCGTTTCATGCCCGGCCACCAGTACTTATAACGCAGGTCCTGGTACATTTTATCAGCACCGGGATGAATGGAGTATCGGGATTTGTGGGCTTCATTCATGATAATCTTTCGCAAATCGGTCCGCTTAGGGATCCAGATTCGGTCAAGATAGTAGAATATCCCATCAGCTTTGCTTACTAACTGAGCTCCATCGTGATAGATCCTCTCTTTCTTCAATGTACGCTCGTTAAAGCAAGCATGTTGAGCTTCACGAATAAGGGCTTCGAGGTTATGCTGGGCTTGAACGTTTCGGATACTGAGCACGTAACTCTTTCTGCTGAGCGCGTCGGCAACAACATTCGCCTTGCCTGGGTGATAACGAATCTCAAAGTCGTAATCGTTGAGGAGTTCTACCCATCGGCGTTGACGCATATTAAGTTCCCTTTGATTGAAGATATGTTGTAAACTCCTGTGATCAGTGTAAATTGTACACTTGGTGCCATACAGGTAGTGTCGCCAAATCTTTAATGCAAAGACAACTGCGCCTAGCTCGAGGTCATGGGTTGTATAGTTCTTCTCGTGGATCTTGAGCTGTCGAGATGCGTAAGCTATAACCTTGTCTCGCTGCATAAGAACACAACCAAGACTAAGGTTGGAAGCATCACAGTAGACAATGAAATCGTTGCTTCCGTCGGGCAGCGTAAGAATCGGAGCGTTGCACAGCATGTGCTTGAGAGTTTGGAAGGCAGACTCTTGTGCGTTTCCCCACACAAAAGGCTTATCTTTATGAGTAAGAGCGGTAAGCGACACAGTGATTTTGGAGAATCCTTCGATAAATCGTCGATGATAGCCTGCTAGTCCGAGAAAAGAACGAACTTCAGACGGGTTCTTAGGTGTAATCCAACTTTTGACGGCTTCAATCTTCGCGGGATCGACGTGTATTCCCTGACTATTCACGATGTGACCCAGAAACTGAACTTCCTCTAACCAGAATTCACACTTGGAGAACTTGGCGTAGAGTTGGTTCCCCTGAAGTAACTCGAGAACCAAACGTAGATGTTGCGCGTGTTCGGCTTTCGATTTGGAATAGATCAAGACATCGTCAATGAACACGATGACGAAACGGTCTAAGAAAGGCTTACACACGCGATTCATCAGATCCATAAAAACCGCGGGTGCGTTAGTTAAACCAAAAGGCATAACAACGAATTCATAGTGGCCATAACGGGTTCGAAAAGCGGTTTTGGGGATGTCTTCCTCTTGAATCCGCAATTGATGATAGCCTGAACGTAAATTGATCTTCGAGAAACACTTGGCACCTTGCAGCTGATCAAATAAGTCGTCGATTCGAGGCAAAGGGTATCGGTTCTTAATGGTTAGCTTATTCAACTCCCGATAATCGATGCACATCCGGAACGACCCGTCCTTCTTTTTGACGAAAAGAACTGGTGCGCCCCAATGAGAGGTGCTTGGGCGAATAAAGCCTTTTTCGAGTAATTCCTGGAGTTGGTTCGAGAGTTCCCGCATTTCAGATGGCAACGGGGTTAGCTCCAGGAATGAGGTCAATACGAAAGTCGATATCACGACTTGGCGGTAGTCCGGGGAGATCGTCAGGGAACACCTGAGGAAACTCATGGACCACTGGAACATCTTTGACTTCTACTTTCTTTTTCTTTTCCTTTTCCGCTACTACAATGTTGGCCAAGAAGGCTCGGTATTCCTTGCGGAGATACTTGCTGGCTTGAACGCATGACATGAGCTTGAGACCTTTCGACGCTGTTTCACCGTATACACATAGAAGATCACCATTTGCGAGCGAGAATCGAATCATCTTTTCAAAGCACACAAGTTGTAACACCTCGAAATTTTGTGTCCAATAATGTGTTGACACGTGTCACGAGTTTACACGTGGTATTAAATACTAAATAAAGGACTAAAGTTGACAAACCTTGAAAGTATGAAAATTCGAGGGTTATAAAGGTCAACGACGGGTAAATATACTGTATAGTAACCCTAAATGATGCTCGTACCTTCATACGAATAAATCATGGATCGTACGGAGCGAAACGCGGGAGAAAGTGAGAGATTACAAGCTACAGGGGTTAATTGTGTCAACATGTTTAACTGATACCTCTGAGTGACCCTTTGACGAACCCGAGGATTCGTAACAGTAAAATACGCTCACTAAAATATACGATATGAATTTCGCGAAGTTCCGTTTTAAAACGAGAAAGTTATGGTCGAATTCGTATGCGAAGGGTTAAAAGCGTCAATCATAAAAGTTAAGGTTTTTCGGATAGTAATTAAACTAACCAGGGGCTTAACAGCGCGGGTAAAAGTCACGAGGCCGTTAATGGTAAATAATCAAGGGCCAAATCGCAAAGTTACCCCTTCGAAACCGAAAGGTCAGGTTAATCATTACAAAAGATTTGAAAATCTTGAAAACCAGACCTAATGCGGGCCGCGTCGAAGATAAGCATGAGTTCATGCGGGCCGCGAGCCACCTGCAGATACGCGTTCTGACTTGAGGATTCAGGCGGCCCGCGTACAAGTTGCCTGATCTCTCATGCGGGCCGCGTGGGACTCCCAGATGCAGAATTCTTGGACAGACTTGCTGTTTGAGCTTGTGAACGATCATTTGAGCAATTAATGAAGCATGGGCGCCCTCTACATGCCCCCTAGCACCCAGGGCCACCTGCTGAACATCCATGATGCCTTGTAGGTTGATGTGTAATGATCCTAAGCCCTATTTTTCACTATAAAAGGCAAGGCATTGTGCATAAGTGAAACACACCTCAAAACCTGCTCTCTTGATCATCTCTGGAGCTCTCAAGCACTCTTCTAACATCCTTAGTCGTGCACCAAGCTTCTGTAAGTGTTTCTACCCTTTTGTGGCTTAGTTTATGCTTAGTTTAGCTTAAAAGTCAATCCGTCGTAATTAACGATTGACTTTGCGATAAATCACAAATGGTCCAGTGGTTTGTCGAATCAAAAGTAGTTACATGTTGGTAATCATGTGGGCTTTAACCCTCTAAAAGGGCACCCTCTGATTCCTACTCTAACTAGTCTGAATGTCGAGTCAAACGTGCTTAGAAAAAGTCAACAGAAATGCTATTTTGCGATTTAATGCATAATCAGTAATGTAAGTAATGTGTAACCTGTTTGAACACTCATAAAACATGATAATAAGTATATTAACTAGTCTAAGCTAGTTTGATCCGACCATGTACTGTTTTGACCCGGTTCGGAGCCAAAAGTCGCAAAAGCTTTGACTTTTGCTTTGACTTCAGTTCTGACCCGTTAAAGTATGATTTAGATATGCCTTAGGACTCTCTTAGGACCAGGTTACATGATGGTATAACCCTCTGTGACCGGTTCGTTGTTTGTCCGAGTCTTTTACACAATTCCGTTAAATGCTTAAAAGTTGACCGTAACGCCCTTTTTTAAATTAAAACGAGAATTTCGGACATGTGAAAGGACCATAACCTTGGTTACTGATTTCTAAGCATGTCCCGAAAATTTCACGTCAATCCGAGGTCTAGAATAGGAGTTATGCTAAATAGCGCAAATTACGGAAACTTTAGTAATTAAATGGCGCAATTAGCGTAACGCCTATCTAAACCAAGAATTCGACACCAAACCTTTTACACACTGTTGTAAAATAATATTTTGGGAATTTTAAAGATTTTTAATTATTTTTAACATGCTCATAACCTGCGGTTATGGCAACGGTTCGGTAAATACCGAATATACCCTTTTCGGCCATAACTTGAGTTCTACAAGGTCTTTTGACCCGATTCCAGTTGCTATCGATTTTAAATAATAAATAAAGTATTTTAGACTTTATAAACTGTTCGGGAAACTCAGATTTCCTGTAGAACTCAGAAACCTCTTTTATAAACTTTAAAATGACCGAAAAACCCCTACGGGGCATAAAATAGATTTAAACTCGTTACGGGCATCATGGAAGGTATCCTACTGATACCACAACCTCTTTAAAGCATATTGACTTAGGAAACCTGTGTAAGACTCTTACGATTACCCGTTACGCCATTTGCGCGCACGGTTCGGCTTATGTAACTAGTTTACATAAATTAGCCGAAACGGGTCAAACCATATTGTTTTGACCCCAAAATCCAGAGTGTGATTATTATACCCATATAAAACAAGTATTCAAACTTGTTGGGTCAAAATCACATTCCATTCACGGTTTTCGCCTTTCACGCGATTAAACCGTAACTATCCTTTGAAACTGACCGGTCTAAGCTACGGCTAAACTAGAAACCCGTTAGGATTCTAATAGGTTATTTTAAACCTCCGTTCCAGAATAGGGGACCAGTAAAAGCTATCTGCAATTTATTTCGATTTAAGGAACTATACTTGCAAAGGTAAATACTTTTAACTTATTTTCCCTATACGGGCTTGGGTTACGGTATATAGCATACCGCTTGATCGAGCATCAATTCTCCATCGTTGAGTGGATAGTTGAATAATTTGATCGGCTCGTTTAAACAGTCTTGTTTACTTAAAGCCTTTGGGGGGTTAATGACCATGTCCCGGATATCCTTGGCATCATCTTACGAGATGGCCACGAATCATTCAGAGGCTCATAGCAAGCCGCCCTCTAAGAATGATGTATCAAAGAAAGATGAGCCAAAGAAGAATGATGAGGATAATCACTCCTCTACCCACAGCAGTGTTCCGAAAAAGGAGATCAAGCAGAAGCATGAAACGCACAGCAAGTCCTGTACGTATAAATATTTCGTTTCATGCAAACCCAGAGATTTTACTGGGGAGAAAGGAGCGGTCGACTGTATGACCTGGTTAGATGAGATGGATACGGTTGTTGATATCAGCGGGTGTGCTGATCGGGACGTAGTGAAGTACGTGTCCCAATCATTCAAAGGGGACGTTTTAGCGTGGTGGAAATCTCTTTTGCAAGCTGCCCGTAAGGCCACCCTTTATAGCATGTCATGGGATCAGTTTGTAGCCCTAATCAAAGAAAATTTCTGTCCACAACATGAGGTGGAAAGGATTGAGTCAGACTTCGTATCCCTGGTGATGAAGAACCTCGACTGCCAGGCATATCTCACCACCTTCAACACTTTATCTCGATTAGTGCCATATTTGGTAACCCCAGAGCCAAGAAGGATTGCCCGTTTTATTGGGGGTTTGGCACCAGAGATCAAGGCGAGCGTTAAGGCATCGAGGCCTATGACATTCAGATCAGTAGCTGATCTATCTCTCTCTCTCACCCAAGATGTAGTCAGGTTGAAAGCTCTTAAGAGCTCGGAGGAAAACAAGAGGAAACGTGAGGACGACACCTCACGGAGATCGGAGAAAAGACACCGAGGGAACAACGACCACAGGAAAGGGTCGGGATTCAAGAAGGGAGATCATCAGTCGGGTGAGAAACCCAGGTGCAAGGTTTGTAGGAAGCATCATTTTGGGAGATGCAGGCAGGAGTCTAGATCTCAATCTCAGCAGAAATTATGTGGGATTTGTAAGTCCCCGGATCATAAGGCTTTAGATTGTAAGAAACTTAAGGATGCAACTTGTTATGGTTGCAATGAGAAAGGGCACATCCGACCGAATTGCCCAAAGAACGCTAAGAAAGCCGATGATGGAAAGAAGACCAATGCAAGAGTCTTCAAAATGGACGCTAAGGAAGCAGTTCAGGACGACAACGTCATTACAGGTACTTTTCTTGTAAATGATGTTTTTGCTAGAGTCCTATTTGATTCAGGAGCTGATAAGTCATTTGTAGATGATAAGTTCTGTAAGTTGTTAAACCTACCTGTTAAAGCCTTAAGTGTGAAGTATGAGGTGGAATTAGCCGATGGAACCATAGAAACCGCCTCGACTGTTCTAGATGGATGTGTTATATCCATTAGGAATCATTCTTTCCCATTATCCTTGCTTCCCTTTAAGCTAGCTGGATTCGATATAGTGATAGGCATGGATTGGTTATCGCATAACCAAGCCCAGATTCTGTGCAACAGAAAGCAAGTGGTAGTTAAGACTCCGTCTGGTGAGTCACTCACTATCCAGGGAGATACCCAACATGGATTGCCGGAGCAAGTGTCCATGCTTTGTGTCATTTATATGGCACAAGTTACTATTGATGAGCCAAAGCCAAAGATCGAAGACATCCCTGTCATCTCAGAATACCCTGAAGTATTTCCTGAAGAACTCCCCGGTTTGCCGCCGGATAGGCAAGTGGAGTTTCGAATAGACATCATTCCAGGTGCAGCGCCAGTACCAAGAGCACCATATAGGTTGGCACCAACGGAGATGAAGGAGTTGAGGACGCTATTGGATGATCTGTTAGCTAAGGGTTTTATTAGACCTAGCTCGTCTCCTTGGGGAGCGCCAATCTTGTTCGTTAAAAAGAAGGATGGATCGATGCGTCTGTGCATCGATTACCGAGAGCTTAATAAAGTCACTATTAAGAATAGATATCCATTACCCAGGATCGACGATCTGTTCGATCAGTTGCAGGGAGCAAGCTACTTTTCAAAGATCGATTTGAGGTCAGGCTATCATCAGTTGAAGGTCAAGGATGAAGATGTGCACAAGACAGCGTTTAGGACTCGTTATGGACATTACGAGTTCCTAGTGATGCCTTTTTGCTCACTAACGCACAAGCCGCATTCATGGATCTCATGAATCGCGTCTGCAAGCCTTATTTGGATAAATTCGTCATCGTCTTTATTGACGACATCCTTATCTACTCAAAGAACCAAGCTGACCATGAGAAACACCTTCGTTGTATTCTCAAACTCCTACACCGTGAGAAACTTTATGCCAAATTTTCGAAGTGTGAATTTTGGCTTCGAGAAGTCCAGTTCCTTGGACATGTGGTAAGCGAGCGTGGTATCCAAGTGGATCCCGCTAAGGTAGAAGCCGTTATGAATTGGCAAGAGCCAAAGACTCCTACCGAGATTCGCAGTTTCCTAGGATTAGCAGGATACTATAGGCGATTCATCGAAAATTTTTCAAGGATTGCTGCGCCCCTAACTTCGTTGACTCGTAAGAAGATTAAGTTTGATTGGGGCCCTAAGCAGCAGGAATCCTTTGACATTCTGAAGAAGAAGTTGGGCAATGCACCAGTGTTAACATTGCCGGATGGTATAGAAGAATTCGTGGTGTATTGCGATGCGTCACACACTGGTATGGGCTGTGTACTCATGCAGAGAGGCAAGGTCATTGCCTACGCTTCACGACAGCTAAATGCGCACGAGAAGAACTACACCACCCACGACTTAGAACTGGGTGCCGTTGTATTTGCACTGAAACTTTGGAGACACTACTTGTATGGAACCAAGTGTATAATCTATTCGGATCACAAGAGCCTTCAACATTTGTTCAATCAGAAAGAATTGAACATGCGGCAAAGGCGATGGATGGAAACTTTAAATGATTACGACTGTGAGATAAGATACCATCCAGGCAAGGCAAATGTAGTTGCTGACGCCTTAAGTAGAAAAGAAAGAGTGAAAACGATCAGGATCAATGCCAAGCGCATTGAAATAAGGAATAATTTGAACGAAAGGGTGTTAGCTGCACAGAAGGAAGCTGTGCTGGAAGCTAACTATCCTGAAGAGAAGTTAGGAGTAACTGAGGAACAGTTATCCTACGACAAAGATGGAATGCTAAGACTAAACGGACGAATATGGGTTCCAGTTTATGGAGGACTTCGGGATGTTATCCTCCAGGAAGCCCACAGCTCTAAATATTCCGTTCATCCTGGAGCCGATAAGATGTACCAGGATCTAAAAGCAAACTACTGGTGGATTGGTTTGAAAAAGTCCGTAGCAGAGCATGTAGCTAAATGTTTGACTTGTGCGCAAGTCAAAGCTGAGCATCAGAAGCCGTCAGGTTTGCTTCAACAACCTGAAATTCCCAAGTGGAAATGGGAGATGGTGACAATGGATTTCATCACCAAATTGCCAAAGACGAGAAAAGGAAATGATACTATATGGGTCATAGTAGATAGACTGACGAAGTCAGCTCATTTTCTACCCATCAAGGAGACGTATAGCTCCGATATGTTAGCTCAATTATACGTTGATAAGATTGTAGCGTTGCATGGTATACCTGTATCTATTATCTCTGATAGAGATACTAGATATACGTCACATTTTTGGAAAAGTTTCCAACAATCATTGGGCACTCGTTTGAATTTTAGTACGGCTTATCATCCTCAGACCGATGGTCAGAGCGAGCGCACTATTCAAACTTTGGAAGACATGCTTCGTGCATGTGCGATCGATTTGGGTGGTAGTTGGGATAAGAACCTACCACTGATTGAATTCTCCTACAACAATAGCTACCATTCCAGCATAAAAGCTGCGCCTTTTGAGGCCTTATACGGTAGAAAGTGTAGATCGCCCATCTGTTGGGCAGGAGTTGGAGATGTCCAACTATCAGGACCAGAAATTGTTTTTGAGACGACGGACAAGATCGTTCAGATTCGCGATCATTTGAAAGCTGCCAGGGATAGGCAGAAGAGTTATGCGGATCCTAAGCGCAAAGATTTTCACTTCGATGTAGGTGATAAGGTGTTGCTTAAAGTATCGCCCTGGAAGGGGGTGATGCGATTTGGTAAGAAAGGCAAGCTAAGCCCGAGGTACATAGGACCTTTCGAGATTGTCGAACGTGTCGGGTCAGTTGCTTATAAGTTAAACTTGCCTGAAGAACTTAGCGCTATACATAATGTGTTCCACATCTGTAATCTGAAGAAGTGTTTCGCTGACGAATCACTGGTTATACCGCATACAGATATACACATAGATGAGAGTTTGAAGTTCGTGGAAAAACCATTGTCGATTGAGGATCGACAGGTTAAGAAGCTCCGAAGAAAGTACATACCTATTGTTAAGGTCAAGTGGGATGCCCGTAGAGGTCCCGAATACACGTGGGAAGTGGAATCCACGATGAAGGAAAAATATCCTCATTTGTTCCAGTAAATCTCGAGGTCGAGATTTCTTTTAAGGGGGTGAGGATGTAACACCTCGAAAATTTACGTCCAATAATGCATTGACACGTGTCATAGGCTTTGCATATGCGAAAACATACTTTAGAGGGACTAAAGTTGACAAACAGTGAAAACTATGGAACGTAAGGGTCCAAAGTGTCAACAATGGATAAATAGACTCTATAATAACCCTACATGGTGTTAATAACCCTAAACGGATAGATCATGGATCATACGAAGCGGAAAATGCACGAAAGTGAGGAATTACAAACTATAGGGACTAAAAGTGTCAACATGTTGAATTTATACCTCTGAGTGAACTTTTGGCAGCCCCGAAGCTTTGTAATTCTAGAATATACTCACTAGAATATGTGGTAAAAATTTCATGAAGTTTCGTTATCGTATGAGAAAGTTATGGCCAAAACCGTACTTGAGGGGTTAAAAGCGTCAACGTCGAATTTCATGACTTTTCGGGTGAGCGCAAAGTTAACCGAGGACATTACCATGTTGGTAAATGTCCCAAGGTTCCTAAAAACCAAGTTTGAGGGTTTACGAGTCAAAATAAACAGCAAAAACCTCGCGTACAAAGGACAGGGACCAAAACTGCAACATTTGACAAAGTTTGGGACCTGCAGACACCAGGCGGCCCGCCTGGGCTGCCTTAAGCGGGCCGCGTGCCCCTGCCAGTAACTAAATTCGCGAATTTTTGCATTTTAGTCCGAATTTTGAGTGGAGAACAGCTATGAGCACCTCCAAAACTCACCAATGGATGGCCATGCATGTTAGGAACCTGTGATGCTCTCACAACACCTGAATCCCCTTTATAATTCAGATCAAAGCTTCATTTTTGAGGCACTTGTGTAGTAACCAAGAACACCACAACTTGCAAGAATTCACAAGGCATTCCAGGAGCATTCTGATCGACAAGGCTACTTCCTAGTGCTATCTAAGCTTCATTAGGACCCTTGTAAGCATTCATATCATTCTCTAATTCGTTCTAGCTTTGATTATTAGCCAAAAGTCAATCCGTCATAGTTATAGTTTGACTTTTCGATTAAACGAATTTGGCTCTGTCATTTCTCAAATTAAAAGTACCTATATGTTGGTATTTATGTGGGAAACAAACCCTCAAAAGGGTATTCTCTGATTCCCACTCTAAGCATGCTATTTGTCGAGTCAAAGTGGTTCTTAAAAAGTCAACAGAAATTGTTTTTGCGAAATATAGCATAAATGGTAATGTAGATGACATGCAATCAGTTTGATCATCAAAATAACTTCATAATGAATATAAGAATGTGTTTTATCATGATCAACTCGACAATCTTTAGTATAAACTCGGATCGGAACCGAAAGTCTTATAAAACGACTTTTTCTTTGACTCTCGATTCGGATCCGTGCATGCATGTTTGAGATCTGTATTAGAGCTTATTTTTGACCATTTTTATTTATGTGTAACTCTCTGGAATTTTTGCAACTTGAGTCTATGCTTAACCGATTCATATGCATGTTTCCGATTTATGCTTAAAGTTGACTATTTTGCCCTTTTTGTTATAAAACGTGATTTTTGGAAAAGTAAAAGAGTAGAAATCTTTATTTCTGATTTATAGACTTGCACCGAAAATTTGAGATCAGTTGGTGGTCCAGATTTTGAGTTATGGCCGATATCGTAAAACTATAGCTTTATGTTAAAGAAACGGCGCATTTAGCGTATAACCTATTTAAGGCCACTTTTTGATATAAAACTTTTTACCCACTGATGTTATATAATATTTGGGATTTTTGAAGATTTTTAATTTATTTTTGGCTGATCGTATCATAGGTCTCTAAGTTCGATTCGGTTAATACCGGTTTTGACCTTTTAAGCCATAAAATGAGTTTTATGCATCCTTTTGACCCCAAACCTTTTTCTACTGATTTTATTTGTTAAATAAATTATTTTGAGCATTCTGGAAATATAAAAATCTCAGCTTTCTTTTAAAAACCCGGAAACGGCTCTAAATCGCACTTTTAAGCGTTTTTAGCGCATAGTATGCGCTATACCCATACTAAACATATACGGTTAATACCTACTGATGTATTTAGCATATTTTTATAAAATAACAGTAAGTATAAGTTTTTGAACTCAGGTTTCCAGTTTTGACAGTTTTAGCCTTGTGAAATTACTAAAATACCCCTACGGTGCATAGTTTGATTTTAAATGATAAGTTTTGTATATGGGTCATACCCTACTGTTATAATATGTCAAATTAAGTATATTTACTGTATAAATCAGACCTGTAACTCAGATTTCCAGTTTAACTCTTTTATAATCTTTTAAATGACCAAAATGCCCTTATAAGGCATAAATTGAGTTTAAATTCATTCGGGGCATAATAGAACATAACTTGCTGATGTTATATCATATTTAAAGCATATTATCTCAGGGAACTCGCATATGACTCTTTTGGCTACCCGTAACGCTCTTTTAGCGCTCGGTTCGGTTTATGTAACTAGTTTGCATAAATTGACCGAAACGGGTCAAACGTTATCATTTTTATCTCAAAATCCAGAATGTATTTAGTATACCCATATTATACAAGTATTCAAACTTGTCGGGTCTAAATCACATTCTATCCGGTCTTCGCTTAATCGTGCGCTTGAACCGTATCGTCCTTAAACTAACCGGTCTAAGCTTAGGCTTAAATAAAAGACCCGTTAGGAATCTAATAGGTTATTATAAACCTTTGTTCCAGAATAGGAGGCCCAGTAAAAGCTACCCTCACTTGCCAATTGTGATTCATACTTACTCAGGTAAATACTTTTAACTTATTTTCCCTATACGGGCTTGGGTTACGGTATATAGAATACCGCTTGATCGAGCGTACAAAATCTTGCACCCTTGGGTGTTCAATTGAATAATTTTGATCGGCTCGTTTAAACAGTCTTGTTTTACTTTAAGCCTTTGGGGGGTTAATGACCATGTCCCGGATATCCTTGGCATTATCTTACGAGATGGCCACGACCAGAGCACGGGGTGTAGGCGTACACCCGTCGTGTATAACTCTTTAATGTGGTGTGTCTATTAATCTTTAACCCGGACAAGATCCCGGGCTACTGAACGCACGAGTAACATGTAATTCGTTCACAAGATTATATTGCATAATTAGCCCAAGTTATAAAAATATTTTTATGCCATGTGCATTTAAATCAATTTTCAATCATTTTCAAAATGAGTCAGTTAATTTGTATTTACCAGTGTAAACTGACGTATTTTCCCAAAAGGTTAAGTGCAGGTACTACACGTACTAGGCTGGCTGTTTCCTAGAGCGTCCACAATAGTCTCGCAAGCTCGGACGACAATAAAACTGTTGAACAATTATCTTATTTTATTTGATCCGCCTGTGGATCCGTTTCAACTACTCGTGATATTTAATATTACATTTTATTTAAAGTTGAAATGAATCTATTCTGGTTCCGCTGTGCATTATTATATTGTGTTGTTTGTCTATGATGATGCCAACTACGTCACCATACCCCACACCGGGCCCACCGGTGACACATGGAGATCGGGGTGTGACAGGTTGGTATCAGAGCCAACTCTGAGTGAATTAAACACTAGCCTTTTGTGTTTAATCTCAGTTACACAATTGCACATTCCTCGATTTTCGAGTCTAGACAAAGAACTTAGGAAATGTTCAAATTTCTTTTATTTTCTAACTGTGTCTTATATATATTTTGTTGTGCCACTTGTTTGATTTTTGACAGGTTCAAGATGCCGCCACGTGTACGAGGAAGGGGACGAGGAGCATTCGCCACCTCTCATGACCATGAGGCAGGGCCTTCGCATAGGCGAACCCCATCAGCATCCCATAACACTGATGCCCGAGATCTTTGGAGATCGTTCGCTGAACCCGCCAGGCACTCAGCATCACTGAGTACCACACCTTCCCTACCACACTCTTTTGGGCCTCATTCTGAAAACGAGCCCCACAACTCCCACCAATCCTACATTCCTCTTCACCAGTCACCTTACGACTACCCAGCACCCGTCTATCAGGGCCTGTACAACCCGGATGATCACTTGGGAGAACCAGTGGGTCATAACCCACTTGGACCTGAAGACCACTTTCCGGGTGGCAATGAGATGGAGGTCGATGAGGATACCGATCCTTCCATGCCACCGTCCGGTACACCGAACCACCCCATTGAGATTTCAGATGGGTCACCGTTCAGGGGATCACCTTACAATGGTCTCGACAGTTACGAGGAGAGATTCAAGCAGCACGACTGGGTTTTTACCCCTAGTTACCATAACTCTCCCATGCACCAGTCCTACCACAACTCTCCTGTGCACTCACAGCATCACTCCCAGCAGCAGCTTCAGCAGCAGCCTCAGCAGCAGGATCCTTCTGAGGGATTCTGGCGCGACGTGGTCACTTCGCCGCCGCCACCACCTCCGGTTTTGCCTCCTCCGCCTTAGAGGCGAAGGGGAAGGAACACCCGGATGTCCACACGAGGAGGGATACGCATCAGCACCCCTCCACATTCAGGAAGCAGCCAATACTCGCCGCTTCACGAGGAGCCAGAGATGGGGGAATCTTCGCATCCCGTCTCAGAGGTGACTTCTGCGCCTATTGCGCCACCGCCACCACAGAACTTTGGAGAGCCAATCCCTGCGTATGCTAGCACAGCACAGTTCAACCCTTTTGAGCCGACTTTTCCCCCAGGTTATGACTATACAGGGGATCCTTACTGGATAGCTTCGGGCTACAACCCTCTCAATCAGGAGAGTGCTTTTGGAGGTCCCTCGGCTACGGGATAATCAGCTTTTGGATACTTATCGCATGGATACCAGCAGCCGCAGCCTCCTCAACCACCACAGTATCAGCCACCGCCGCCGGCGCCGATGATGTCGCCACCGCAAGTCCAAGAAATCCTGCAAGGGATAAACGACGTGCGACGTGAGTTGCGACAGGAAATGCGGGAAGATCGCCGACACAACCGCGGAATGTTTAAGAAGATGGTTGACTTGATCAAGGGTAAAGGTAAGAAGGATTATTAAATCCTTTGTTGGTTAGCGTATTTACTCATGTCCCTGCGAGGACATTTATCTTTTGTACTCTGCTCCTGCGAGGGCATATTTCTCTTATTCTACCCCTGCGTGGGTATGTTGTTTCTGTTTAACCCCTACGTGGGTTTGTTTTGTTTGTTATTTGCTTAGCTCCTGCGTGGGCATGTTATTTGAGTAAAAGTCCCGTTTAGGGCAAAGTTGTACTAGTCTACTTTTATTTAAAATGGTTAATTTAAGTTTTCATTTTATCTATGTGCATGAACATAATATACAAATAAATGAAAAATATCAATTATAATTTGATTTACCATTTTAATAAGAATCTTAAAAAGGTAAAACCTAGCTTGAATGTCTTATTAAAAGGCCTGGCCAATATGGTAAAACCTGGTTAAAAAGATTCAACTCATCGTTAACAGCTGTAAACATGTTAACATTCTTGGCTAGCGTGATCTGTAAAATCACACAAGTCACCCTTTTAATAAATTATCCAAAGATTATATCTGTGTATATACCTGATTGTGACTTGATACCTACGGGTTATGACTAATGTCATATAAAACAAAAAGGCAGCTGTGGTTTATAAACTCCCTGCCAAGCAAAGGATTATTTGTTTAATTATACAAATTTTAATCCTATAAAAATCTAAATTTAAAATTTAGAGATTGTCCAAGTGACTAGGCCTATGGTGCCAATATATATATTTCATTCTATGATATAGTTGCTAATAAAAGTGCTGAATGAAATTAAATAAATTAACTAATATGACTTTTATTACCATGGTTAATAAATCGTCAAGAACGATAATACTGTTAGGTTTCTAAATAGACCTTGTCCTTACTTTTATGTAGCTCCTAAAGCTACATGGCAAAATCGGAAGAAACAAACAGTCGTTCTGAGGAACACCCAGATAACACCAAGATTCATGTAACTGGTGCGGAGCTACAAGCACTGGTAGAAAATGCTGTTGCCAGAGCTATTGATAGGCAATTCAGGGAATCAAGCGGGACTCGAAGTAGGACCCGAACCGTACAACGTTCCAAATCCAAGAATCATTCAGAGGCTCATAGCAAGCCGCCCTCTAAGAATGATGTATCAAAGAAAGATGAGCCAAAGAAGAATGATGAGGATAATCACTCCTCTACCCACAGCAGTGTTCCGAAAAAGGAGATCAAGCAGAAGCATGAAACGCACAGCAAGTCCTGTACGTATAAATATTTCGTTTCATGCAAACCCAGAGATTTTACTGGGGAGAAAGGAGCGGTCGACTGTATGACCTGGTTAGATGAGATGGATACGGTTGTTGATATCAGCGGGTGTGCTGATCGGGACGTAGTGAAGTACGTGTCCCAATCATTCAAAGGGGACGTTTTAGCGTGGTGGAAATCTCTTTTGCAAGCTGCCCGTAAGGCCACCCTTTATAGCATGTCATGGGATCAGTTTGTAGCCCTAATCAAAGAAAATTTCTGTCCACAACATGAGGTGGAAAGGATTGAGTCAGACTTCGTATCCCTGGTGATGAAGAACCTCGACTGCCAGGCATATCTCACCACCTTCAACACTTTATCTCGATTAGTGCCATATTTGGTAACCCCAGAGCCAAGAAGGATTGCCCGTTTTATTGGGGGTTTGGCACCAGAGATCAAGGCGAGCGTTAAGGCATCGAGGCCTATGACATTCAGATCAGTAGCTGATCTATCTCTCTCTCTCACCCAAGATGTAGTCAGGTTGAAAGCTCTTAAGAGCTCGGAGGAAAACAAGAGGAAACGTGAGGACGACACCTCACGGAGATCGGAGAAAAGACACCGAGGGAACAACGACCACAGGAAAGGGTCGAGATTCAAGAAGGGAGATCATCAGTCGGGTGAGAAACCCAGGTGCAAGGTTTGTAGGAAGCATCATTTTGGGAGATGCAGGCAGGAGTCTAGATCTCAATCTCAGCAGAAATTATGTGGGATTTGTAAGTCCCCGGATCATAAGGCTTTAGATTGTAAGAAACTTAAGGATGCAACTTGTTATGGTTGCAATGAGAAAGGGCACATCCGACCGAATTGCCCAAAGAACGCTAAGAAAGCCGATGATGGAAAGAAGACCAATGCAAGAGTCTTCAAAATGGACGCTAAGGAAGCAGTTCAGGACGACAACGTCATTACAGGTACTTTTCTTGTAAATGATGTTTTTGCTAGAGTCCTATTTGATTCAGGAGCTGATAAGTCATTTGTAGATGATAAGTTCTGTAAGTTGTTAAACCTACCTGTTAAAGCCTTAAGTGTGAAGTATGAGGTGGAATTAGCCGATGGAACCATAGAAACCGCCTCGACTGTTCTAGATGGATGTGTTATATCCATTAGGAATCATTCTTTCCCATTATCCTTGCTTCCCTTTAAGCTAGCTGGATTCGATATAGTGATAGGCATGGATTGGTTATCGCATAACCAAGCCCAGATTCTGTGCAACAGAAAGCAAGTGGTAGTTAAGACTCCGTCTGGTGAGTCACTCACTATCCAGGGAGATACCCAACATGGATTGCCGGAGCAAGTGTCCATGCTTTGTGTCATTTATATGGCACAAGTTACTATTGATGAGCCAAAGCCAAAGATCGAAGACATCCCTGTCATCTCAGAATACCCTGAAGTATTTCCTGAAGAACTCCCCGGTTTGCCGCCGGATAGGCAAGTGGAGTTTCGAATAGACATCATTCCAGGTGCAGCGCCAGTACCAAGAGCACCATATAGGTTGGCACCAACGGAGATGAAGGAGTTGAGGACGCAATTGGATGATCTGTTAGCTAAGGGTTTTATTAGACCTAGCTCGTCTCCTTGGGGAGCGCCAATCTTGTTCGTTAAAAAGAAGGATGGATCGATGCGTCTGTGCATCGATTACCGAGAGCTTAATAAAGTCACTATTAAGAATAGATATCCATTACCCAGGATCGACGATCTGTTCGATCAGTTGCAGGGAGCAAGCTACTTTTCAAAGATCGATTTGAGGTCAGGCTATCATCAGTTGAAGGTCAAGGATGAAGATGTGCACAAGACAGCGTTTAGGACTCGTTATGGACATTACGAGTTCCTAGTGATGCCTTTTGGGCTCACTAACGCACCAGCCGCATTCATGGATCTCATGAATCGCGTCTGCAAGCCTTATTTGGATAAATTCGTCATCGTCTTTATTGACGACATCCTTATCTACTCAAAGAACCAAGCTGACCATGAGAAACACCTTCGTTGTATTCTCAAACTCCTACACCGTGAGAAACTTTATGCCAAATTTTCGAAGTGTGAATTTTGGCTTCGAGAAGTCCAGTTCCTTGGACATGTGGTAAGCGAGCGTGGTATCCAAGTGGATCCCGCTAAGGTAGAAGCCGTTATGAATTGGCAAGAGCCAAAGACTCCTACCGAGATTCGCAGTTTCCTAGGATTAGCAGGATACTATAGGCGATTCATCGAAAATTTTTCAAGGATTACTGCGCCCCTAACTTCGTTGACTCGTAAGAAGATTAAGTTTGATTGGGGCCCTAAGCAGCAGGAATCCTTTGACATTCTGAAGAAGAAGTTGAGCAATGCACCAGTGTTAACATTGCCGGATGGTATAGAAGAATTCGTGGTGTATTGCGATGCGTCACACACTGGTATGGGCTGTGTACTCATGCAGAGAGGCAAGGTCATTGCCTACGCTTCACGACAGCTAAATGTGCACGAGAAGAACTACACCACCCACGACTTAGAACTGGGTGCCGTTGTATTTGCACTGAAACTTTGGAGACACTACTTGTATGGAACCAAGTGTATAATCTATTCGGATCACAAGAGCCTTCAACATTTGTTCAATCAGAAAGAATTGAACATGCGGCAAAGGCGATGGATGGAAACTTTAAAATGATTACGACTGTGAGATAAGATACCATCCAGGCAAGGCAAATGTAGTTGCTGACGCCTTAAGTAGAAAAGAAAGAGTGAAAACGATCAGGATCAATGCCAAGCGCATTGAAATAAGGAATAATTTGAACGAAAGGGTGTTAGCTGCACAGAAGGAAGCTGTGCTGGAAGCTAACTATCCTGAAGAGCAGTTTAGAGTAACTGAGGAACAGTTATCCTACGACAAAGATGGAATGCTAAGACTAAACGGACGAATATGGGTTCCAGTTTATGGAGGACTTCGGGATGTTATCCTCCAGGAAGCCCACAGCTCTAAATATTCCGTTCATCCTGGAGCGATAAGATGTACCAGGATCTAAAAGCAAACTACTGGTGGATTGGTTTGAAAAGGTCCGTAGCAGAGCATGTAGCTAAATGTTTGACTTGTGCGCAAGTCAAAGCTGAGCATCAGAAAGCCGTCAGGTTTGCTTCAACAACCTGAAATTCCCAAGTGGAAATGATACTATATGGGTCATAGTAGATAGACTGACGAAGTCAGCTCATTTTCTACCCATCAAGGAGACGTATAGCTCCGATATGTTAGCTCAATTATACGTTGATAAGATTGTAGCGTTGCATGGTATACCTGTATCTATTATCTCTGATAGAGATATTAGATATACGTCACATTTTTGGAAAAGTTTCCAACAATCATTGGGCACTCGTTTGAATTTTAGTACGGCTTATCATCCTCAGACTGATGGTCAGAGCGAGCGTACTATTCAAACTTTGGAAGACATGCTTCGTGCATGTGCGATCGATTTGGGTGGTAGTTGGGATAAGAACCTACCACTGATTGAATTCTCCTACAACAATAGCTACCATTCCAGCATAAAAGCTGCGCCTTTTGAGGCCTTATACGGTAGAAAGTGTAGATCGCCCATCTGTTGGGCAGGAGTTGGAGATGTCCAACTATCAGGACCAGAAATTGTTTTTGAGATGACGGACAAGATCGTTCAGATTCGCGATCATTTGAAAGCTGCCAGGGATAGGCAGAAGAGTTATGCGGATCCTAAGCGCAAAGATTTTCACTTCGATGTAGGTGATAAGGTGTTGCTTAAAGTATCGCCCTGGAAGGGGGTGATGCGATTTGGTAAGAAAGCAAGCTAAGCCCGAGGTACATAGGACCTTTCGAGATTGTCGAACGTGTCGGGTCAGTTGCTTATAAGTTAAACTTGCCTGAAGAACTTAGCGCTATACATAATGTGTTCCACATCTGTAATCTGAAGAAGTGTTTCGCTGACGAATCACTGGTTATACCGCATACAGATATACACATAGATGAGAGTTTGAAGTTCGTGGAAAAACCATTGTCGATTGAGGATCGACAGGTTAAGAAGCTCCGAAGAAAGTACATACCTATTGTTAAGGTCAAGTGGGATGCCCGTAGAGGTCCCGAATACACGTGGGAAGTGGAATCCACGATGAAGGAAAAATACCCTCATTTGTTCAGTAAATCTCGAGGTCGAGATTTCTTTTAAGGGGGTGAGGATGTAACACCTCGAAAATTTACGTCCAATAATGCATTGACACGTGTCATAGACTTTGCATATGCGAAAACATACTTTAGAGGGACTAAAGTTGACAAACAGTGAAAACTATGGAACGTAAGGGTCCAAAGTGTCAACAATGGATAAATAGACTCTATGATAACCCTACATAATGTTTATAACCCTAAACGGATGGATCATGGATCATACGAAGCGGAAATTGCACGAAAGTGAGGAATTACAAACTATAGGGCTAAAAGTGTCAACATGTTGAATTTATACCTCTGAGTGAACTTTTGGCAGACCCGAAGCTTTGTAATGCTAAAATATACTCACTAGAATATGTGGTAAAAATTTCATGAAGTTTCGTTATCGTATGAGAAAGTTATGGCCAAAACCGTACTTGAGGGGTTAAAAGCGTCAACGTCGAATTTCATGACTTTTCGGTGAGCGCAAAGTTAACCGAGGACATTACCATGTTGGTAAATGTCCCAAGGTTCTTAAAAACCAAGTTTGAGGGTTTACGAGTCAAAATAATAGCCAAAACCTCGCGTGCGAAGACAGGGACCAAACTGCCAACATTTGAAAAATGTTTGGGCTGCAGACCCAGGCGGCCCGCCTGGGCTACCTTAAGCGGGCCGCGCCCCGCCCAGCAGATCAGT